>NC_089583.1:79297857-79597857 GCF_019320115.1 Miscanthus floridulus
TTCGCGCAATTGTAGGAGGACGCGCTAGCGGCTACCAGGAAGACTTATCGGCGCAATGATGTGGCCACAGTCCCATGACAACCTTGGCTTGGCCACAGCATGCCATTACCAGCTCCACAACTGACTCATCCTGCTGGGGGTGCAGATCGCGTGGAAGCCACTCCGACTGCTTCTGCTGAAGAAAAGTTTCGTGCTCTGCGGGCTTCTCGCCGTGCTCGGGGTCTCTGCATCCGTTGTGGGGCGAAGTGGAGCCACGATCATTGCTGCCAAGCCGCCGTTCAGCTTCACATGGTCCAGGAACTGCTCGATGTTTTCCCGGACCTAGATGACAATTCAGATGAGGACACGCCTGATCCCATTCCTGGTGCACACATAATGTTACACCTGTCTATGGCTGCTATTGCAGGTGCTTCTGCTCCCAAGACTCTGTGCCTTGACGGTTTCATTTAGGGTTTGCCGGTTACAATCTTGGTGGATTCGGGCAGTTCGCATACATTCCTCAGTGCATCGGTGGCTCAGTCATTACAAGGGGTTCAGAGTCTAGATCAAGAGATTCATGTGCAGGTTGCCAATGGTGCTGTCCTGTAGTGTTCCTCATTTATCCCCGGAGCCACTTGGGCAGTGTAGGGCTGTGCTTTCAATACTGACCTGAAGATCTTGCCACTGTCTGCGTATGATATGATCTTAGGTCTCGATTGGCTCTCAAGTTTTAGCCCAATGCACATTCACTGGCAGCATAAGTGGATCTCAATTCCTTACAATGACAGTTCTGCCTTGCTGTTGGGCCGCAAACCTCAGTTACCAGTAGGCTCAGTGATTCAGTTGACTATGCTCCAGGCTAAAGTTGCTGACAGTGCCTCTTTTGATCCCGTAGTACCAGTTGCAATATCCTCACTCATGGCATAATTCACTGAGTTATTCCAGCCTCCAACAGACCTTCCGCCAAGACATGACTATGACCATTCAATCCCTCTGATCGCTGGAGCCCAACCAATGTTCATTCGCCCCTATCGTTACGCTCCACAACTGAAAACAGACATTGAAAAGCAAGTGGGAGAGATGCTGCAGCAAGGTCTCATTCAGAAGAGCTCTAGTGCCTTTGCTTCTCCTGTGTTACTAGTGAAGAAGAAAGACAGTACATGGCATTTTTGTGTCGATTACCACCATCTCAATGCTATAACTATCAAGGGCAAGTACCCGGTGCCAATCATCGATGAGTTGCTAGACAAATTGGCTGGGGCGTCATTCTTCACTAGCCTAGACCTCCAAGCCGGATTCCACCAAATCAGAATGAAGGCGGGTGAGGAGTTTAAAACAACCTTCCAAACTCACTTTGGCCAGTTTGAGTTCTGTGTCATGGCATTTGGCCTCACGGGAGTGCCAGGGTCCTTTCAGGATGCTATGAACATGACATTGCGCCCGTATCTTTGTCACTTTGTTCTAGTATTCTTCGATGATATACTCATATATAGTCCTACCTGGGAGTCCCATCTGGAGCATATCCGTCTGGTATTTCAAGCTTTGGCACGTGATCACTGGAAGCTCAAACTGTCCAAATGTTCATTTGCCCAACAGAAAATACCATACCTAGGCCATATTATTTTGGCTGACGGAGTGGGTACAGATCTGGCAAAACTCGATGCTATTGCTCAGTGGCCAATCCCAAATTTAGTCAAAGAGCTCAGGGGATTCTTGGGTCTTGCGAGGTACTACAGAAAGTTCGTGCGGCACTTTGGCATCATCTCCAAGCCACTGACCAACCTACTTAAGAAACATGTGCTGTTTGTGTGGACTGAGGACCATAATAGGGCATTTCAGACACTGAAGGATGCCCTATGCAATGCTCCTATCCTGGCCTTACCCAACTTCAGCCGCCCTTTCTGCATTGAGACCCATGCATCTGACATGGGTATTGGGGCTATACTAATGTAGGATGGCCACCCTCTAGCATTCCTCAGTAAAGCGTTGGGTCCCAAGTCACATGGCTTATCGACATACGAGAAAGAATACATGGCCATTCTTCTCGCTGTTCAAACGTGGCGCCCCTACCTCCAGTTTGAGGAATTCACCATCTTAACTGATCACAAGAGTCTCACGCAACTAGGCGATCAGTGTTTACACACTGATTAGCAGCACAAAGTATTCTCCAAGTTATTGGGCTTGCAGTACAGAATCATCTACCGCAAGGGTGCCGACAATCGGGCAGCAGACACGCTATCTCGCCACCCTTCTCCGCCAGCCACTTGTGCAGCTGTATCCACTATAGTGCCCTCTTGGCTTTCGGCCGTCGCAGCCAGTTACGAGCAGGACCTAGTGGCTCAAGAGCTCATTACTAAATTATCTGTTGATCCATCAGCTGTGCCGGACTTCACTTGGCACGCTGGTATTCTGCGCTATCGCAACAAGATTTGGTTGGGTGCAGATAAGGAGCTTTAGAACAGGCTGATTGCAGAATTTCACGCTAGTGCTTGGGGGGGTCACTCCGGAGTACCAGTCACATGTGCCAGGCTCCGGCAGTTCTTTTGTTGGAAGGGTATGACATCGGCAGTAAAGCTCTTTGTCCAATCTGCCAACAGTCCAAATATGATCGCACCAAACAACCTGGACTTCTCTAGCCTCTCCAAGTGCCCACCACTGCTTGGCAAACCATTTCAATGGATTTCATCGAGGGCCTCCCAACTTCTGGTAAATTCAACTGTATCCTGGTCGTTATTGATCTGTTCACTAAATATGGCCATTTTATCCCACTCAGCCATCCCTTCACTGCGGCTAGTGTGGCAAAGGCTTTCATGGAGCTGGTATATCATCACCATGGGCTGCCATCTTCCATTGTGTCGGATCAGGACCGCATTTTCACCAGTACCTTCTAGACCGAATTGTTCAACTTCGCCGGTGTCCAACTCCGTCACAGCATCGCTTACCACCCGTAGTCTGACGGGCAGTTGGAATGACTCAATCAATGCCTCAAGACATATCTCAGATGCTTTGTCCATGCCTGTCCAATGAAATGGAATCAGTGGGTCACTACCGCAGAATTCTGGTACAATACTTGCCTTCACTCCACTATTGGTCACTCTCCTTTTTAAGCTTTATATGGGTACTACCCTCGCCTGCTGGTGCTGCCTACATCTGCACCGTCAACAACAGAATTGGCAAGCTGGTCTGCCGATCGATCTTTGATGGACCAGCTGCTGCAACACCACTTGAATCGTGCCAAGACCAGACTCAAGAAGCAAGCGGATCAACACCGATCCGAGCGCCAGTTTGAAGTGGGTGACAAGGTCTTCCTCAAGCTACAACCTTACGTGCAATCTTCCTTGGCACCACGCTCCCATCAGAAGTTGGCATTCAGATTCTTTGGCCTGTATGAAATTCTTCAGCGCGTGGGACAGGTGGCTTACAAGCTCGCCCTTCTGGCACATTCCACCATTCACCTAGTGTTCCATGTCTCTCAGCTCAAGAAGGTTGTTGGCGCTGATCAGTAGGTATCGCTAGTCTTACCTTCTAATTTTTCTCTGAAGTTGGCGCCTGAATAGGTTCTCCAGACTCGGTTGGCGCATCATGGAACTTCTTCTGTTCGGCAAGTCCTTGTCAAGTGGAACAACCTGCCAACTTCACTCGCTACATGGGAGGATTATGAAGCCCTCTGCCAGGAGTTCCCTCGAGCCGCTTCTTGGGGGCAAGCAGCGTTCCAAGGAGGAGGGGATGTGAGCACCTCCCATACCACCGGCCGTCATGATCAGGAGGAAGAAGCTGATGATGGTGTTAACACTGGATTTTGGTCGATTCTGGAAGATGACAGGTAGACCCACATGCGGGAAGAAGGGTGTTCGGCAAACAACGCAAGCGGTCGGCTAAATGCTTGTGAGGTCGGTTATTCTGGAAGGCGGTAACTCCATTCGGGAAAACAGAAGATGGCAGGCAAGACCGATTGGAAAGATGAGAGTTGTATTAATAAAGGAATCTGTAAGTTTAGGGTAAAGAATCGTAAGTTTCCAAGTTTGTTTAGAAGTTCCTTTGTAAATCGTAGTCCTTTAGGACTCACATTTCGTCTAGGGTATAAATATTGACCCTCGACCATTGTAATAAGGGTACACAACCAAATCAATACAACCGGCCCCATGCCAACTTTCGAGTCCTCTTGTCGTGTCGTCGAGTTCTTCGAGAGGAATCATCGATCCGTCGACCTCCGTAAGTTCCGACAACCTTGTTATCATGTTTAGTATCATGCGGTGGATTTAGACATGGTGCAAGTAGTCTTGTTTGTTTTCAATGGTCGTGCGGCGGATCTTTGCTTGACAATCAAGAAGTCTTTGCTTATGCTTCGTTTATGAGTAGATACCGTGCGGCAGGCGTTTACTCATATGCTTAGTGAAAGCGAGATAGTTATCAGCTCTATATTAGATATGGCAAATCTAAATAGATTCATTAAGTTATCCAGTGTTGCATGTTTTAAACCTCTTATATATTTGTAACACACTTCTGCCCAATCTAGATTGATATTGTTCGGCCTTCTTTCTCTTGTGGTTTTATTCGTGCTTCAACGATCATTGTTTATTTTTATATTACCCTTGCAAAATAGATAACATACTCATAGTGGCTGAATTGTCTTAATCTAGATTGTCACATGTTGCGGGTTCATGCATGTTAATCACGTTTAAGCTTTAACGAAACTAGGTGTCGTGCGGCAGATGCAGGTTTTGGTTTAGTTTAATCGCTTTTATTTGTACGTTCCTTCTTCATGGATCCCAATTCGGCTGGACTGCCGAGCTTGGTTATGCATTAACTCATAATTAATTTCACTTGTTCAAACATGTCTTCCCATGCACATGCATTCGGCAATTAGGTCTTTACGTGCATTTACCCTACGATTAGCTGAATGTTTTATGAACTTGTTGGCAGACAGCTCTCTATAGCCGTATGTCGTTGTAAGTGGCTTCAGGGCCGTATATGTGGAACTGTCCGGTATTACCCGACATGTTCCGGTTTGACATTTAATTGTTTTATCCCTTGTTAGTTTTTTTTCAGGTCAAACTGACTGGCACGCTTCCGGATCACGAAACATCCGGGAACCCGATTGAAGCCACGCTTTTCGGCTTGCTGTGTGTGAGGCACAGTACGTCACATTTTGTGTCAACACACTTTTTGGCACGCTCGGTGGGACCATCTGTTAGTTCAAGATGGCATCTGAGATCAACAATGATCATGTTCTGGATGTAAGCATGGCAGAATTGCTAGATAATTACAAGGATTTAGTGCTTCAAGCATGTGAGCAATACCAACGGAAGTGTTTGATGTCTTTTTCCAAAAACAAGAGCAATAAAGTGTTTCAAAAGCAGTCAATGCCAAGGGTTCTTCTTCCGCATCAAACTGATTACACTGAAGAGGAAGATGCTCAGAAGATGGCAGCCCTGGTCTATAAAGCCATGGGAGAAACCATGACAAACCATCACACAGCTTTTCTGAATACCTTTCGGGCGATCATGATCAGTACTTTTGGTCCAATGGTTGATAAATACTTCGAAGAAAATGTTGGACCACTCAGTGGGCCGACGCTTTTCAATGTTCCAAAGCATCAAGAGAAGCCTGTTGGGAAAGAAGTAGCGTCACCTTCAAATATAGGTGGATTGACTCATACTGAAAAGCAATCACATCCCACCTATGGCCAGATGGCATTTGGTACCACAGGGGAAGTGCCACCTTCAGCTTATAGAGTTTCTCCAATATCAAACAGATTGCAAAAGAATATGTATGGTGATGGGTATCAAGAATTTACTGATTACAGTGCTATCAATGCTGTGCTAAATCTAGGGTATAGAAGTGTTTCAGGATTGCCTTCTGGAGTGCAAGTACAAGGAAATCAGGATTCAGGCATTGATGTTTTGATGCACAGGATGGCTGATATGATGCAAAATCAGTTCGGCTTGAAGCCAAAGAATCAATCCTATTCATACAAGTCTCCTTATCCAGAATGGTACAACAGAGTGGTGTTACCTCCAAGGGTGAAGCCTCCAACAGATTTAACTAAGTTTTCTGGTCAAGATGATACTAGTACCATAGAGCACGTCAGTCGATACTTAATGCAGCTTGGAGAAGCTGCTTCAGATGAAGCTTGGAGGATTTGATATTTTCCTTTGTCTCTTATAGGACCAGCTTTCACATGGTTCACGTCTCTACCAGCTCATTCCATTGGTACGTGGGCAGAACTAGAGCAGAAGTTTCATTCATATTTCTATACGGGTACTAATGAGAAGAAGTTGGTTGATCTCATGAGTCTGAGGATGAGAACAAATGAGACACCATTGGAGTATCTTCGCAGGTTTAGGGAGACCAAGAATATGTGTTATTCTCTAAATTTACCAGATGATCAACTACCTAGAATAGCTATAGCAGGAATGTTGCCGAATATCAGGGAGAAGTTGTTCGGTTTAGAGTTTGATGATCTTGGTCAACTTGCACAGCGTTTAGCAGCTATGAGTAATCAAGTCCAAGGATTCAGGAGAGATAATCGCTTTCAGAAGAACAGTGCCACTAATGAGGTGTATCAAGGCTTTCTGGATGAAGCGACTGAGTATATTGATGAAGATGAGATAGCTGCAGCTGAGTTAAATTGGGCAAAGGAACCCACTCAAGTTAGTCAACGCTGGTTGAAACAACAAAAGGGAACCTATGATTTTGATGTTACTAAGGCAGACAGACTTTTTGCATTGTTGATAAAGGAAGGACGCATCAAGCTACCAGAAGGACATCCTATGCTACATCCTGAAGGAGTGAAGGACAAAAAGTATTGTGGTTTTCATAACACTAATTCTCATTCTATTAATGATTGCCGAGTGTTCAGAATACGAATCCAGAAAGCTATCCAAGAGGGACATTTGAGGTTTGACGGTAAGATGAAAATTGATGATCAACCTTTTCCACAAAATATGATTTCTTTCTCTGTGAATATGGTCTCTGCCAATGATCTCAAGGGTATGGGCAAGGTGAAGGTGTTGACTTCTGATAGAGCAAAGGAGAGTGGTGCTGTTGACCCAGATCGGCAAGTCACCAGTAGAGAGCTGCAGCAACGAGTTCGGTTTCAGAATAGCCGAACCGAGAAAGGTCAAACTTCCAAACCCAGAGTTACATCACGTATTTTGCTAAACAAGTGGCAGAGGGAACAAGAGAAGGAATACTGTAAGAAGCAATGGTTTATGCAAGTATACCGAAGGGAGCAAGAAGAATACATGACAGAACAGGAGCAGTCTCATTGGGGTTGTTCGTTCTTTAGGCATTGTTGGAATGAAGGTTTGAGGTTGCCTGCAAGAAATAATTGTCCGGAGTGTAGTATTCAGTACTCCGAGTATAGGCAATCTCGAGTCAACCGCCGTCCCGTCTATGAAAGACTTGGAACGAAGGTTCCTGAAGATGATCGGCGCTTAAAGATAGGTGGCTTTGAGAATCAGCAAAGGAAAAGAGTTGCAGGTTCGGGTTGGATTCATAATAGAGTGCATGATGAGGAAGCTGACTTCTATAAATACGTATGGCAAAAAGGACAGTGGTGTCCTCCAGGCCTAAGGAAAAGTCAGAAAAGAAGAGTGCAACGGTTGAGGAATAGGGAGCTGGAATTGGAAGTTGCCGAAACAAAGCAAATATGGCGTCCTAAAAAGAAGCCTGATGGATGTGGTCCTTCGGCTAATGCTTGCATGGCTTTCTTCCTCCCATCAGAGTTTATAGCTCCCGAAAGCCAAGATGTCCAAGAAGAGGTGTACTCTGATGTTGATGAAAGTGAATGTCAGGATTTGATGACTCAGCTTGTATTAACACAGCAGGCTGTTTTTGATAAACCAATCAAGAATCGTCACTTGAGACCACTCTATTTAAAGGGATATGTCAATGGCAAGCCTTTAACTAAGATGTTTGTCGATGGAGGGGCTGCTATCAATATCATGCCTTATACTACCTTCAGGAAACTTGGGATGACTAATGAAGAATTGTTGAAAACTGACATGGTGCTCAGAGACTTTGCTGGCAATCCTTCCGATACCCGAGGTGCTATCCATGTCGAGTTGACCATTGGATCGAAAACTCTGATTACTACCTTTTTTGTCATTGATGGCAATGGGGCATATAGTCTACTCTTGGGCAGAGATTGGATCCATGCTAATTGCTGCATTCCTTCAACCATGCATTAAATTCTCATTCAATGGATTGGAGATGATGTTGAAATTGTACATGCTGATGATTCGGTAAGTGTTGCTGCCACAGAGTCTACCTATTGGGAATATGAAGGCGTTGATTGTTTCTCTGGAAAAGTGTGGAAAGAAGGTCCTGTGAATGTTTTCAGCGAGGACCAACAGCCGATCCAAGCAGTCGGCTCTCATAGTAATTTTTAATGGGAAATCCTGTCAATGGCAACAAAGGAAAGTTGGGACGTGGTTTTATGTCGGCTGATAAATTGGAAGAAATTGATGTTGGTGATGATTCTAAGCCAAGGCCGATGTATATTAGTGCGAAGTTAGACCCAGAATATAAATCAAAGTTGATAAACCTGTTGAAAGAGTTTAAAGATTGTTTTGCTTGGGATTATACGGAAATGCCTGGATTGGATCGTTCCATTGTTGAGCATCGATTACCCATTAAACCTGGATTTCGTCCTTACAAACAACCTCCATGGAAGATATACAAAGAGGAGGTATTGGCCGATGTAAAGAAGGAAGTTGAAAGATTAATAGAAGCAAACTTCATTCGGCCATGCAAGTATGTAGAGTGGATTTCGAATATAGTACCAGTATACAAGAAAAATGGAAAAATGAGAGTTTGTATAGATTTCAGAAATCTTAATAAGGCAACTCCCATGGATGGTTACCCAATGCCAGTTGCCGATTTGCTGGTAGATGCAGCAGCAGGTTATGAGGTCATTAGTTTTATGGATGGTAATGCTGGCTATAACCAAATTTTTATGGCAATAGAAGATATTTCGAAAACAGCTTTCAGATGTCCTGGTCATATTGGTTTGTTCGAGTGGATAGTCATGACGTTTGGGTTAAAGAATGCCGGTGCAACTTATCAAAGAGCTATGAATTATATTTTTCATGAGCTGATCGGCAAGATTGTAGAAATCTACATCGATGATGTAGTAGTCAAGTCTAGAAATCATGAAAGACATTTAGCCGATTTAAGAAAGACTCTGGAGTGCACAAGAAAGCATGGCTTGAAGATGAATCCAAACAAATGTGCCTTTGGAGTTTCGGCTGGTGAGTTTTTGGGATTTTTAGTTCATAAAGGAGGAATTGAAGTTGGTAAGAAGAGCATGGAAGCAATAGACAAAGTTGTGCCGCCAACTAATCTCACAGAATTGCAATCATTGTTAGGCAAAATCAACTTTGTAAGAAGATTCATATCCAATCTATCAGAAAGAGTTTTACCCTTTTCCCCTTTATTGAAGCTCAAGAAAGATCAAAAATTTGTATGGGGTGACATACAACAAAAGGCTTTTGATGAGATCAAACAATATATGAAAGCACCACCTGTGCTGGTACCTCCACAACTTGACAAGCCTTTTAAGTTGTATGCGGCGGCCGATAGCCTAACGATGGGATCGGCCCTTATGCAAGAGTTTGAAGGAAAAGAAAGAGTCATAGCTTATCGTAGCCAAAAGTTGTTAGACCCGGAAACAAGGTATTCGGCTGCAGAAAAACTTTGCTTATGTGTATATTACTCATGTACCAAATCTCGGCACTATTTGTTGAATTCCGAATGCGTGGTGGTTTCTAGTTTTGATGTAATCAAACAACGGCGTTGCTCAACCACCATAGGGGTATGAGGCTAAGGCCGTTGTCCTTCCTCAACCCCTGGCCAAGGGTCAGTACATAGCTTCCACTTCCACTGTCCCAGTGTCCTCTGATTTGATTCAGTATTATCATGCTCCTCCTGCTCGTGAATTTCGTTTACCCAAGGCTAAATTTCCTAAGTTTGATGGCTCTCATCCTAAAGTATGGAAAGAAAATGCTGAGAAATACTTTGATATGTTCAATGATCCTGTACATCGTTGGGCCCCTTTTGCCACCATCCATTTTAAAGGCATTGCTGCATTATGGTTACAAACTTATGAAGCACAACACCGTGTGGATAATTGGGTAGAATTGTGCATTGCTGTCGAATCCAAATTTGGCAATGATTTATATCACAATTCCATGCAAGAGCTACTTAGCATCAAACAAACCTCTGATGTTCAGGAATACTATGATAGGTTTAATCTTGCCATGCATAAAGTGTTAGTCCATAACAGTCATCTAGATGATGTTTTCTTTGTCAGCAAATTTCTGCAAGGCTTACATCCTGATATCAGGTCAACCATCATGCTGCATAAACTGAGAATAGTTGATCTCACACTCTTTGGCACTTATGCAGGCCGAGGTGTTGGACAGTCAGTCCAAGACTTACAACCAGCGCCACCATCGGGATTTCAACAAGTACAATGCCAAGCCAACAATTGTTACTCAACCTGGTATTCTGGGAAATCCACCTCTTGAAGAGGCCAAGCCTAAGTGGGAGGTTAAGTTAGCTAACCTCAGAGCTTAACGTCGTGCCTAGGGATTGTGCATGAAGTGTGGTGAGAAATGGGGCAGGAACCACAAGTGTCCAGACAAGGTTTCTTTACATGTCCTCGAAGAGTTTATGGAATTGGTCACCACTGAATGTCCACCCGAACAGGACACTTTCGATTCCAGTGATGAGGATGAGGCAGTTTTCTCTCTCTCACAGTCTGCTACCATAGGGGTTCAAGGCAAGAAAACTGTAAAACTTCATGGCATTGTCAACAGTCAAGAGATTCTTATTCTTATTGATTATGGCAGCTCCAATTCCTTTATATTAGTGACAAGACTGCTCAAAGGTTACACTGCAGTATCACTCCAGCCCCAACCATACAGGTCATAGTGGCAAGTGGGGACAAACTTCAGAGCAATCAGCGGGTTCTAAACTTCACCTGGTGGTCTCAGGGCAACACTTTCACAACTACTGCTCGGGTCTTACCTTTGCCATACTATGACCTAGTGCTGGACATGGATTGGTTGGAACAATATAGTCCCATGTGGATCCATTGGAAATGGAAACTTTTGTGATTCAGTCATGAGGGCAAACGGATCAATCTCAAAGGCATCAAGGATAGCTTGTCAGCTTGTCGTAAAGTCAAAGAAAGAAAACTAAAAGGTCTGCTTCAGAAAGGAGGGGTGTGAGCACCTCCCATACCACCGGCCGTCATGATCAGGAGGAAGAAGCTGATGATGGCCAATGGCCCAAGGCTATGAGGCCCAGGCGGCCTAATGCGCGATATGCAGGGAATGAGTGGGCCAAGTAGACGGAGCACTTGCACGCGCGTGCTGGAGATACCTGTCTCCGTGTACTTAAGAGAGAACGAGAGGAGGAGGAGAATAGACAATTTTGTAAACAACTCTATGAACTCAATACAACCCTGCCTTCTGGGCTCCTGTCGGATCCGCCTTCATCCCCTTCGTGCTCTCCAAATCCTTCCCAATTCTTCCCCAAATCCCTTGCTATCACTCACAAGTGGTATCAGAGACACCGCTCCTCGGCTCGCATCCGTCGCGTGCGCTCCGTACTCCACCGATCGCTTGAATTCAAATGGATTTGGTGGGTCTAACTCGGATTTGATCTGTGTCCTACGGATTGAATTTGAGATTCTGTAATTCCAGTCCACGAATCACAATTGGTGGTGAGCTTCACCGATCTGGATCCAGCCCCTTCCGCCACCCACGATCACTACACACGCCTCACGGTTCATCGCGGTGCCATGAGTCCTGACCAGAAGGCTCTCCTCACCGAGCTAGACAAGCGCTTTGCCGCTCAGGAGCAGTGTTTCGACGATCTCACGTAGAAGGTCGCGCTCTCCATAGACTCCTCTGCGAGCCGCCTCAACCAATTGGAGCACGTAGCCAAGCTGTTCGACGAATGGTGCCCGGGCGTCGATGGTGTGATTGACGACCTCCGCATCGAGGTCACCAAGTTGTCTTCTCTTTCGCTCAAAGTCAGGAAGATCTCCAAGTACATGGAGCGCACCATGGTGGACGCCCCGTCGGCAACCCCGGGAGTGTTCGCGTCGATGCTGGGCGACGGCGCACCCATGGCACCCCCACGGCCTTCGTCGTGGCCCTCCTCTCCAACAGTATCCACCCCAGACACCAAGCCGATGTCGTCGCCGACACTGAAGCCGACGCTATCGCCTACACTCAAGTCCGCCATGCCGGGCGACTTCATGGCTGTCCCGCGCCCATCTGCGGGATCATCAGCCAATCGGCCTAATGGGCACCGCGTCGAGCACTAGAATCGGGATGGTGAATTCAGAGTGGTTACCACTCTGATTCCACCTCCCAGCAAGGGTATGTCTCCTCGCCATCCGCCTGTCCCCTATCCTCTTCCATGTCCACCACCACGCCCACCACCACCACCTAACCATACCTCACACTAGGAGTCAGTTTTCCAAGGGGGAAGTGGGGGAGGTCATACCGGCAAACTACCAAAATTTGATTTCCCAACCTTTGATGGTCAACACCCCAAGCTCTGGATTAAACAAGCCACCCACTACTTCAAACTGTATCGCGTGGAGTCCAAGCTTTGGGTTCAAGCATCTAACATGCATTTTAAGGGCGCTGCAAAACGCTGGCTATCCTCTGTAGAAGATGAACTTGAGTCCACTACCCGGTCAGAATTTTGTAGCCAAATCCTCGCCCGCTTTGCCAAAGACGAGCACGCCCTATTATTGCGTCGCTTGTTTTAGCTTCATCAAACTAGTCCTGTCTCTGAGTACGTCGAACAGTTTGTTGCCTTGGTTGACCAGTTAAAAGCCTATGCTAAGTAGCCAGACCCACTCTATTACATTCAGCGTTTCATAGAGGGTCTGCGGGATGAGATCACAGTCGTACTTCTTGTTCAGAGTCCATCTTCTCTCGATGCTGCTTGTGTCTTCGCGCAATTGTAGGAGGACGCGCTAGCGGCTACCAGGAAGACTTATCGGCGCAATGATGTGGCCACAGTCCCATGACAACCTTGGCTTGGCCACAGCATGCCATTACCAGCTCCACAACTGACTCATCCTGCTGGGGGTGCAGATCGCGTGGAAGCCACTCCGACTGCTTCTGCTGAAGAAAAGTTTCGTGCTCTGCGGGCTTCTCGCCGTGCTCGGGGTCTCTGCATCCGTTGTGGGGCGAAGTGGAGCCACGATCATTGCTGCCAAGCCGCCGTTCAGCTTCACATGGTCCAGGAACTGCTCGATGTTTTCCCGGACCTAGATGACAATTCAGATGAGGACACGCCTGATCCCATTCCTGGTGCACACATAATGTTACACCTGTCTATGGCTGCTATTGCAGGTGCTTCTGCTCCCAAGACTCTGTGCCTTGACGGTTTCATTTAGGGTTTGCCGGTTACAATCTTGGTGGATTCGGGCAGTTCGCATACATTCCTCAGTGCATCGGTGGCTCAGTCATTACAAGGGGTTCAGAGTCTAGATCAAGAGATTCATGTGCAGGTTGCCAATGGTGCTGTCCTGTAGTGTTCCTCATTTATCCCCGGAGCCACTTGGGCAGTGTAGGGCTGTGCTTTCAATACTGACCTGAAGATCTTGCCACTGTCTGCGTATGATATGATCTTAGGTCTCGATTGGCTCTCAAGTTTTAGCCCAATGCACATTCACTGGCAGCATAAGTGGATCTCAATTCCTTACAATGACAGTTCTGCCTTGCTGTTGGGCCGCAAACCTCAGTTACCAGTAGGCTCAGTGATTCAGTTGACTATGCTCCAGGCTAAAGTTGCTGACAGTGCCTCTTTTGATCCCGTAGTACCAGTTGCAATATCCTCACTCATGGCATAATTCACTGAGTTATTCCAGCCTCCAACAGACCTTCCGCCAAGACATGACTATGACCATTCAATCCCTCTGATCGCTGGAGCCCAACCAATGTTCATTCGCCCCTATCGTTACGCTCCACAACTGAAAACAGACATTGAAAAGCAAGTGGGAGAGATGCTGCAGCAAGGTCTCATTCAGAAGAGCTCTAGTGCCTTTGCTTCTCCTGTGTTACTAGTGAAGAAGAAAGACAGTACATGGCATTTTTGTGTCGATTACCACCATCTCAATGCTATAACTATCAAGGGCAAGTACCCGGTGCCAATCATCGATGAGTTGCTAGACAAATTGGCTGGGGCGTCATTCTTCACTAGCCTAGACCTCCAAGCCGGATTCCACCAAATCAGAATGAAGGCGGGTGAGGAGTTTAAAACAACCTTCCAAACTCACTTTGGCCAGTTTGAGTTCTGTGTCATGGCATTTGGCCTCACGGGAGTGCCAGGGTCCTTTCAGGATGCTATGAACATGACATTGCGCCCGTATCTTTGTCACTTTGTTCTAGTATTCTTCGATGATATACTCATATATAGTCCTACCTGGGAGTCCCATCTGGAGCATATCCGTCTGGTATTTCAAGCTTTGGCACGTGATCACTGGAAGCTCAAACTGTCCAAATGTTCATTTGCCCAACAGAAAATACCATACCTAGGCCATATTATTTTGGCTGACGGAGTGGGTACAGATCTGGCAAAACTCGATGCTATTGCTCAGTGGCCAATCCCAAATTTAGTCAAAGAGCTCAGGGGATTCTTGGGTCTTGCGAGGTACTACAGAAAGTTCGTGCGGCACTTTGGCATCATCTCCAAGCCACTGACCAACCTACTTAAGAAACATGTGCTGTTTGTGTGGACTGAGGACCATAATAGGGCATTTCAGACACTGAAGGATGCCCTATGCAATGCTCCTATCCTGGCCTTACCCAACTTCAGCCGCCCTTTCTGCATTGAGACCCATGCATCTGACATGGGTATTGGGGCTATACTAATGTAGGATGGCCACCCTCTAGCATTCCTCAGTAAAGCGTTGGGTCCCAAGTCACATGGCTTATCGACATACGAGAAAGAATACATGGCCATTCTTCTCGCTGTTCAAACGTGGCGCCCCTACCTCCAGTTTGAGGAATTCACCATCTTAACTGATCACAAGAGTCTCACGCAACTAGGCGATCAGTGTTTACACACTGATTAGCAGCACAAAGTATTCTCCAAGTTATTGGGCTTGCAGTACAGAATCATCTACCGCAAGGGTGCCGACAATCGGGCAGCAGACACGCTATCTCGCCACCCTTCTCCGCCAGCCACTTGTGCAGCTGTATCCACTATAGTGCCCTCTTGGCTTTCGGCCGTCGCAGCCAGTTACGAGCAGGACCTAGTGGCTCAAGAGCTCATTACTAAATTATCTGTTGATCCATCAGCTGTGCCGGACTTCACTTGGCACGCTGGTATTCTGCGCTATCGCAACAAGATTTGGTTGGGTGCAGATAAGGAGCTTTAGAACAGGCTGATTGCAGAATTTCACGCTAGTGCTTGGGGGGGTCACTCCGGAGTACCAGTCACATGTGCCAGGCTCCGGCAGTTCTTTTGTTGGAAGGGTATGACATCGGCAGTAAAGCTCTTTGTCCAATCTGCCAACAGTCCAAATATGATCGCACCAAACAACCTGGACTTCTCTAGCCTCTCCAAGTGCCCACCACTGCTTGGCAAACCATTTCAATGGATTTCATCGAGGGCCTCCCAACTTCTGGTAAATTCAACTGTATCCTGGTCGTTATTGATCTGTTCACTAAATATGGCCATTTTATCCCACTCAGCCATCCCTTCACTGCGGCTAGTGTGGCAAAGGCTTTCATGGAGCTGGTATATCATCACCATGGGCTGCCATCTTCCATTGTGTCGGATCAGGACCGCATTTTCACCAGTACCTTCTAGACCGAATTGTTCAACTTCGCCGGTGTCCAACTCCGTCACAGCATCGCTTACCACCCGTAGTCTGACGGGCAGTTGGAATGACTCAATCAATGCCTCAAGACATATCTCAGATGCTTTGTCCATGCCTGTCCAATGAAATGGAATCAGTGGGTCACTACCGCAGAATTCTGGTACAATACTTGCCTTCACTCCACTATTGGTCACTCTCCTTTTTAAGCTTTATATGGGTACTACCCTCGCCTGCTGGTGCTGCCTACATCTGCACCGTCAACAACAGAATTGGCAAGCTGGTCTGCCGATCGATCTTTGATGGACCAGCTGCTGCAACACCACTTGAATCGTGCCAAGACCAGACTCAAGAAGCAAGCGGATCAACACCGATCCGAGCGCCAGTTTGAAGTGGGTGACAAGGTCTTCCTCAAGCTACAACCTTACGTGCAATCTTCCTTGGCACCACGCTCCCATCAGAAGTTGGCATTCAGATTCTTTGGCCTGTATGAAATTCTTCAGCGCGTGGGACAGGTGGCTTACAAGCTCGCCCTTCTGGCACATTCCACCATTCACCTAGTGTTCCATGTCTCTCAGCTCAAGAAGGTTGTTGGCGCTGATCAGTAGGTATCGCTAGTCTTACCTTCTAATTTTTCTCTGAAGTTGGCGCCTGAATAGGTTCTCCAGACTCGGTTGGCGCATCATGGAACTTCTTCTGTTCGGCAAGTCCTTGTCAAGTGGAACAACCTGCCAACTTCACTCGCTACATGGGAGGATTATGAAGCCCTCTGCCAGGAGTTCCCTCGAGCCGCTTCTTGGGGGCAAGCAGCGTTCCAAGGAGGAGGGGATGTGAGCACCTCCCATACCACCGGCCGTCATGATCAGGAGGAAGAAGCTGATGATGGTGTTAACACTGGATTTTGGTCGATTCTGGAAGATGACAGGTAGACCCACATGCGGGAAGAAGGGTGTTCGGCAAACAACGCAAGCGGTCGGCTAAATGCTTGTGAGGTCGGTTATTCTGGAAGGCGGTAACTCCATTCGGGAAAACAGAAGATGGCAGGCAAGACCGATTGGAAAGATGAGAGTTGTATTAATAAAGGAATCTGTAAGTTTAGGGTAAAGAATCGTAAGTTTCCAAGTTTGTTTAGAAGTTCCTTTGTAAATCGTAGTCCTTTAGGACTCACATTTCGTCTAGGGTATAAATATTGACCCTCGACCATTGTAATAAGGGTACACAACCAAATCAATACAACCGGCCCCATGCCAACTTTCGAGTCCTCTTGTCGTGTCGTCGAGTTCTTCGAGAGGAATCATCGATCCGTCGACCTCCGTAAGTTCCGACAACCTTGTTATCATGTTTAGTATCATGCGGTGGATTTAGACATGGTGCAAGTAGTCTTGTTTGTTTTCAATGGTCGTGCGGCGGATCTTTGCTTGACAATCAAGAAGTCTTTGCTTATGCTTCGTTTATGAGTAGATACCGTGCGGCAGGCGTTTACTCATATGCTTAGTGAAAGCGAGATAGTTATCAGCTCTATATTAGATATGGCAAATCTAAATAGATTCATTAAGTTATCCAGTGTTGCATGTTTTAAACCTCTTATATATTTGTAACACACTTCTGCCCAATCTAGATTGATATTGTTCGGCCTTCTTTCTCTTGTGGTTTTATTCGTGCTTCAACGATCATTGTTTATTTTTATATTACCCTTGCAAAATAGATAACATACTCATAGTGGCTGAATTGTCTTAATCTAGATTGTCACATGTTGCGGGTTCATGCATGTTAATCACGTTTAAGCTTTAACGAAACTAGGTGTCGTGCGGCAGATGCAGGTTTTGGTTTAGTTTAATCGCTTTTATTTGTACGTTCCTTCTTCATGGATCCCAATTCGGCTGGACTGCCGAGCTTGGTTATGCATTAACTCATAATTAATTTCACTTGTTCAAACATGTCTTCCCATGCACATGCATTCGGCAATTAGGTCTTTACGTGCATTTACCCTACGATTAGCTGAATGTTTTATGAACTTGTTGGCAGACAGCTCTCTATAGCCGTATGTCGTTGTAAGTGGCTTCAGGGCCGTATATGTGGAACTGTCCGGTATTACCCGACATGTTCCGGTTTGACATTTAATTGTTTTATCCCTTGTTAGTTTTTTTTCAGGTCAAACTGACTGGCACGCTTCCGGATCACGAAACATCCGGGAACCCGATTGAAGCCACGCTTTTCGGCTTGCTGTGTGTGAGGCACAGTACGTCACATTTTGTGTCAACACACTTTTTGGCACGCTCGGTGGGACCATCTGTTAGTTCAAGATGGCATCTGAGATCAACAATGATCATGTTCTGGATGTAAGCATGGCAGAATTGCTAGATAATTACAAGGATTTAGTGCTTCAAGCATGTGAGCAATACCAACGGAAGTGTTTGATGTCTTTTTCCAAAAACAAGAGCAATAAAGTGTTTCAAAAGCAGTCAATGCCAAGGGTTCTTCTTCCGCATCAAACTGATTACACTGAAGAGGAAGATGCTCAGAAGATGGCAGCCCTGGTCTATAAAGCCATGGGAGAAACCATGACAAACCATCACACAGCTTTTCTGAATACCTTTCGGGCGATCATGATCAGTACTTTTGGTCCAATGGTTGATAAATACTTCGAAGAAAATGTTGGACCACTCAGTGGGCCGACGCTTTTCAATGTTCCAAAGCATCAAGAGAAGCCTGTTGGGAAAGAAGTAGCGTCACCTTCAAATATAGGTGGATTGACTCATACTGAAAAGCAATCACATCCCACCTATGGCCAGATGGCATTTGGTACCACAGGGGAAGTGCCACCTTCAGCTTATAGAGTTTCTCCAATATCAAACAGATTGCAAAAGAATATGTATGGTGATGGGTATCAAGAATTTACTGATTACAGTGCTATCAATGCTGTGCTAAATCTAGGGTATAGAAGTGTTTCAGGATTGCCTTCTGGAGTGCAAGTACAAGGAAATCAGGATTCAGGCATTGATGTTTTGATGCACAGGATGGCTGATATGATGCAAAATCAGTTCGGCTTGAAGCCAAAGAATCAATCCTATTCATACAAGTCTCCTTATCCAGAATGGTACAACAGAGTGGTGTTACCTCCAAGGGTGAAGCCTCCAACAGATTTAACTAAGTTTTCTGGTCAAGATGATACTAGTACCATAGAGCACGTCAGTCGATACTTAATGCAGCTTGGAGAAGCTGCTTCAGATGAAGCTTGGAGGATTTGATATTTTCCTTTGTCTCTTATAGGACCAGCTTTCACATGGTTCACGTCTCTACCAGCTCATTCCATTGGTACGTGGGCAGAACTAGAGCAGAAGTTTCATTCATATTTCTATACGGGTACTAATGAGAAGAAGTTGGTTGATCTCATGAGTCTGAGGATGAGAACAAATGAGACACCATTGGAGTATCTTCGCAGGTTTAGGGAGACCAAGAATATGTGTTATTCTCTAAATTTACCAGATGATCAACTACCTAGAATAGCTATAGCAGGAATGTTGCCGAATATCAGGGAGAAGTTGTTCGGTTTAGAGTTTGATGATCTTGGTCAACTTGCACAGCGTTTAG
Organism: Miscanthus floridulus; assembly: GCF_019320115.1. NCBI lineage: Eukaryota > Viridiplantae > Streptophyta > Magnoliopsida > Poales > Poaceae > Miscanthus > Miscanthus floridulus. The sequence goes on from NC_089583.1 coordinate 79,317,290, forward strand.
CAGCTATGAGTAATCAAGTCCAAGGATTCAGGAGAGATAATCGCTTTCAGAAGAACAGTGCCACTAATGAGGTGTATCAAGGCTTTCTGGATGAAGCGACTGAGTATATTGATGAAGATGAGATAGCTGCAGCTGAGTTAAATTGGGCAAAGGAACCCACTCAAGTTAGTCAACGCTGGTTGAAACAACAAAAGGGAACCTATGATTTTGATGTTACTAAGGCAGACAGACTTTTTGCATTGTTGATAAAGGAAGGACGCATCAAGCTACCAGAAGGACATCCTATGCTACATCCTGAAGGAGTGAAGGACAAAAAGTATTGTGGTTTTCATAACACTAATTCTCATTCTATTAATGATTGCCGAGTGTTCAGAATACGAATCCAGAAAGCTATCCAAGAGGGACATTTGAGGTTTGACGGTAAGATGAAAATTGATGATCAACCTTTTCCACAAAATATGATTTCTTTCTCTGTGAATATGGTCTCTGCCAATGATCTCAAGGGTATGGGCAAGGTGAAGGTGTTGACTTCTGATAGAGCAAAGGAGAGTGGTGCTGTTGACCCAGATCGGCAAGTCACCAGTAGAGAGCTGCAGCAACGAGTTCGGTTTCAGAATAGCCGAACCGAGAAAGGTCAAACTTCCAAACCCAGAGTTACATCACGTATTTTGCTAAACAAGTGGCAGAGGGAACAAGAGAAGGAATACTGTAAGAAGCAATGGTTTATGCAAGTATACCGAAGGGAGCAAGAAGAATACATGACAGAACAGGAGCAGTCTCATTGGGGTTGTTCGTTCTTTAGGCATTGTTGGAATGAAGGTTTGAGGTTGCCTGCAAGAAATAATTGTCCGGAGTGTAGTATTCAGTACTCCGAGTATAGGCAATCTCGAGTCAACCGCCGTCCCGTCTATGAAAGACTTGGAACGAAGGTTCCTGAAGATGATCGGCGCTTAAAGATAGGTGGCTTTGAGAATCAGCAAAGGAAAAGAGTTGCAGGTTCGGGTTGGATTCATAATAGAGTGCATGATGAGGAAGCTGACTTCTATAAATACGTATGGCAAAAAGGACAGTGGTGTCCTCCAGGCCTAAGGAAAAGTCAGAAAAGAAGAGTGCAACGGTTGAGGAATAGGGAGCTGGAATTGGAAGTTGCCGAAACAAAGCAAATATGGCGTCCTAAAAAGAAGCCTGATGGATGTGGTCCTTCGGCTAATGCTTGCATGGCTTTCTTCCTCCCATCAGAGTTTATAGCTCCCGAAAGCCAAGATGTCCAAGAAGAGGTGTACTCTGATGTTGATGAAAGTGAATGTCAGGATTTGATGACTCAGCTTGTATTAACACAGCAGGCTGTTTTTGATAAACCAATCAAGAATCGTCACTTGAGACCACTCTATTTAAAGGGATATGTCAATGGCAAGCCTTTAACTAAGATGTTTGTCGATGGAGGGGCTGCTATCAATATCATGCCTTATACTACCTTCAGGAAACTTGGGATGACTAATGAAGAATTGTTGAAAACTGACATGGTGCTCAGAGACTTTGCTGGCAATCCTTCCGATACCCGAGGTGCTATCCATGTCGAGTTGACCATTGGATCGAAAACTCTGATTACTACCTTTTTTGTCATTGATGGCAATGGGGCATATAGTCTACTCTTGGGCAGAGATTGGATCCATGCTAATTGCTGCATTCCTTCAACCATGCATTAAATTCTCATTCAATGGATTGGAGATGATGTTGAAATTGTACATGCTGATGATTCGGTAAGTGTTGCTGCCACAGAGTCTACCTATTGGGAATATGAAGGCGTTGATTGTTTCTCTGGAAAAGTGTGGAAAGAAGGTCCTGTGAATGTTTTCAGCGAGGACCAACAGCCGATCCAAGCAGTCGGCTCTCATAGTAATTTTTAATGGGAAATCCTGTCAATGGCAACAAAGGAAAGTTGGGACGTGGTTTTATGTCGGCTGATAAATTGGAAGAAATTGATGTTGGTGATGATTCTAAGCCAAGGCCGATGTATATTAGTGCGAAGTTAGACCCAGAATATAAATCAAAGTTGATAAACCTGTTGAAAGAGTTTAAAGATTGTTTTGCTTGGGATTATACGGAAATGCCTGGATTGGATCGTTCCATTGTTGAGCATCGATTACCCATTAAACCTGGATTTCGTCCTTACAAACAACCTCCATGGAAGATATACAAAGAGGAGGTATTGGCCGATGTAAAGAAGGAAGTTGAAAGATTAATAGAAGCAAACTTCATTCGGCCATGCAAGTATGTAGAGTGGATTTCGAATATAGTACCAGTATACAAGAAAAATGGAAAAATGAGAGTTTGTATAGATTTCAGAAATCTTAATAAGGCAACTCCCATGGATGGTTACCCAATGCCAGTTGCCGATTTGCTGGTAGATGCAGCAGCAGGTTATGAGGTCATTAGTTTTATGGATGGTAATGCTGGCTATAACCAAATTTTTATGGCAATAGAAGATATTTCGAAAACAGCTTTCAGATGTCCTGGTCATATTGGTTTGTTCGAGTGGATAGTCATGACGTTTGGGTTAAAGAATGCCGGTGCAACTTATCAAAGAGCTATGAATTATATTTTTCATGAGCTGATCGGCAAGATTGTAGAAATCTACATCGATGATGTAGTAGTCAAGTCTAGAAATCATGAAAGACATTTAGCCGATTTAAGAAAGACTCTGGAGTGCACAAGAAAGCATGGCTTGAAGATGAATCCAAACAAATGTGCCTTTGGAGTTTCGGCTGGTGAGTTTTTGGGATTTTTAGTTCATAAAGGAGGAATTGAAGTTGGTAAGAAGAGCATGGAAGCAATAGACAAAGTTGTGCCGCCAACTAATCTCACAGAATTGCAATCATTGTTAGGCAAAATCAACTTTGTAAGAAGATTCATATCCAATCTATCAGAAAGAGTTTTACCCTTTTCCCCTTTATTGAAGCTCAAGAAAGATCAAAAATTTGTATGGGGTGACATACAACAAAAGGCTTTTGATGAGATCAAACAATATATGAAAGCACCACCTGTGCTGGTACCTCCACAACTTGACAAGCCTTTTAAGTTGTATGCGGCGGCCGATAGCCTAACGATGGGATCGGCCCTTATGCAAGAGTTTGAAGGAAAAGAAAGAGTCATAGCTTATCGTAGCCAAAAGTTGTTAGACCCGGAAACAAGGTATTCGGCTGCAGAAAAACTTTGCTTATGTGTATATTACTCATGTACCAAATCTCGGCACTATTTGTTGAATTCCGAATGCGTGGTGGTTTCTAGTTTTGATGTAATCAAACATATGTTATCAATGCCGATTTTGAATGGAAGAATTGGCAAATGGATTTTAGCATTGTCGGAATTTAATTTAAGATATGAATCGGCAAAGGCGGTAAAGGGTCAAATTATTGCCGATTTTATTACCCAACATCGGGATCTTTCTGTTGAAGTGGTAAGCATTGTGCCTTGGGCTTTGTTCTTCGATGGATCATCTTGTAACAAAGGTGGTGGTGCTGGTATTCTCTTGATTTCCCCACAAGGAAAAACTTTTGAATACGCGGTTCCTATTGAATTTCATGTTACTAATAATCAGGCAGAGTATGAAGCATTGATTAGAGGGCTTCGGCTTCTTATAGAAGTAAAGGCCGCTGCTGTCGAGATCTTTGGGGATTCTGAGTTGGTGATTAATCAATTGAATGGTCAGTATGAATGCAAGAACAATGTGTTAAGAGAATATTATGAGGAGTGTAGAGAACTTTTGAAGAATTTTCTGGTAGTAACCTTGCATCATGTCCCTAGAGAGTGCAATGAAGAAGCAAATAAGTTAGCTCAAGCTGCTTCTGGATATCGAGAGAGTCGGGAAATTTTTGCTATAGAAGAAGGTGTTTTAAATACTGATCAAGTAAATGGTGATTGGAGATACGAAGTTACCAATTATTTGAAAGATCCATCTCAAAAGGTTTCCCGAAAACTCAGGTACAAAGCTCTCAAATTTGTGTTTCTTGATGATCAGTTATATTACAAGTCCATCGATGGAGTATTGCTCAAATGCTTAAGTCAAGAAGAGGCCAAGAAAGTGATGTATGAGGTTTACGAAGGATTGTGTGGTGCACATCAGTCAGCTTATCGGATGAAGTGGATAATTAGGAGAACTGGTTATTTTTGGCCAACTATGTTGGAAGATTGTTTTGAATATTACAAAGGGTGTCACAATTGTCAGAAATTCGGCAATATTCAAAAAGTTCCAGCGTCTGCTATGAATCCTATAATCAAGCCTTGGCCGTTCAGAGGATGGGGTATAGATTTAATTGGTCAGATCAATCCTCCTTCTAGTAAGGGACACAAATTTGTACTCTTGGCCACGGATTATTTCACCAAGTGGGTGGAAGCTATCCCTTTGAAAAAGGTAACGTCAGAGAATATGATCAGTTTTGTTAAGGAGCATATAGTTCACAGATTCGGGATTCCTCAGACTATAACAACTGATCAAGGAACTCAGTTTACTTCTTCAGAATTCTATGACTTTGCCAAAAGTATGGGGATTAAGTTGTATAATTCTTCTCCTTATTATGCACAAGCTAATGGTCAGGCAGAAGCATCAAATAAGATTATGATTAAAATTATCCAGAAGATGATTGATTGCTTCTATGGCCTCGGTCCTGATTCTTCTAACATTATCTAGCACTTTTTGATCTTCATCTTCAGAACTCTGGATGCTGGATAACTTATTTTTGATCTGCTGGTCTTCTTTGATGGTCGAAGCTATCTTTAGTGAAGTTGCTTCTATGTTCTTCGGCAGATTGGTTATATGGGCCCTGTGAGACTGAATTTTGGCATTCAGTTCGGCTAGTTGAGCTTCTAGTCTGATTTTTTCATCCTCCATGGATTTCAGTTTAGGCTCCAAGGTTGCCAAGGAATTTCTCGTAGTCTGGATATGAGAGTGAAGATCTTTAATATCCAACTTTTTCAAAGATCTATCCTTCTGCAGAGCGGCCCTCGAAGATATGTTCTTGGTTGCCCTTCTCACCATAGCAAAGTGATCATCAAGATGGGCTGCAGATTCTAGGGGAGCCTTGAGAGCAGAAGGGATATCTTGATCAATGAGTTCAAGGAGGTCTTTTATCTGGTCTGCATCCTGAACCAGACTAATGGTATCTTTATTCAGCAGAATAATCACTTCTTTTAGCCGAGCCTGATTCTCCAGTGATAAAGTTTGATGAGAAGTGATCTCTTCACCTTTCTCAATAATGTAGTCCTCAATAGAGAAGGAGTAACTGGTGGTCGGTTTAGTGATGTTCTTCTAGACAAAGAGGAAGAAAGAAGGTGTTAGCCGATTGGGTAATTTTGCTAAAATATAGTATGAGACAAGGCATTACCTGTTGGGCTGATTGGTCATCAGGATGGGTTATACCCTGGCTTGCTGGAGGACTTTATTGAAGGTTCAGAAGAGACGGGTCTGGAGATTGATCAGGAGAAGTTTCCCTTGCCAGTTCATCTAAGATCTCATCTATTCTCAGTAAAGTAAATGATAATGAGCATAAGAGATAGATGTTGTTAAAGAGAAAGGAGAGGAGAATTGGTTGAACAATGTTACCTATAGTCTCATCAGGTCTATGAGCCTTTGAACCTTCAGCTTCATGGGTCCCTGAAATTTCGCTATCATGGATTTCTTCATCTTCAGTAGAAACTTCAGGGGTTGGTTCTGCAGGCGCTGAGGTATTACCCAGTATGGGAATTTCGACTTGTGGCTGCAATGGAAGAAATGAATGTAGAGGTAGTCAGGCTTACTGCTAAATGAGATGGTTGACCTGATAAGAAAACAAAAGGTTCATGCCTTAAGGGATAATCTGGCTTTCTTGGTCCTTGGTTTCTTGGGTAAGAGAAAACTTTCAGGTGTTTTCCTTTTGCTTTTTCCTCTAGAAGATGCAGCAGCTGAAGTAGCAGGAGTTCTCATGAGTGCCTTTAGAGGTGCTGAATCCAAAGTTGCAGAAGTTTTCATGAATTCCTTTAAGTTTGGAGCATCAAACCCCAGAGCAGGTTTGGGACCAGCCGGATAGTACTGAATTGCTTTGGCAGGGGGAGTAAACTCAAGATCCTGTGCATGACCAGATGTTAAAATAAGAAGTGGATTCAAGAACAAGAAATGATGGGCATAATGAAATTACCTCACTGTCAGAAGCAAAATCGGGTTGCAAGTTTTTGCATAAAGAATGAACTGATATATTAAAGATATGAGCATGCCATTCTTGCCACCAAGAGACAAAGAGGGGATGAGCAGCATCTATTAGCCCAAATGGAGATGGTTCGTATATTGGTAATTCCCATCCTAATTCAAAGACCTTCTTGGCTTCTATTCCTTCTGTTATTACTTCCCTTGATTTTATGATTGTTGAGAAGAGGAATTTTGGAGGCAGTTGGCCGCATCCTAATTGTCTGGCCACCATGTTTGGATAATAGAATTCATAGGTGGATTGTACTAATCTCCCATGATGAAATTCGGCTGGCAAAGTGCAAGGTTTGATAAAGGAGTTGAAAATCTCTGTGGATTCTTGGCCTGAACAACCAATTTCATAGCTAAACTTACAGGGCAAAGTCAGATCTTCATTTTCTCTGTAAGGAAACCAGAGCACATTGCCGAATCCTTTGAAAAATAGCTTGAAGAGATGACCAATGTCTATATCAATGCTTATAGATGCTGCTGCTTCCCCATAAGTCTGACAAGCCTTAACCTTTGCTGTGCTGCCTTCAGCATAGTTAACTGAGGGGAAACTTAGGTTGAAGAGGCTCACATGGGTTATCTGATGCATATATAGTTGGAGCCACATTTGAATTAGCCACCAGGGACCATTCACACAAGAAATTTCTCCACCTTGGCGCATCTGAAGGGTGATCTGATGCATCATATGATAAGCAGACCCTAAAAGATATTTGCCTAATGGGATCTGGGTGCCTGCAGCTAAGTCTTCAGCCATTACCATGTGATTCAGGGTTGGTTCATTGGATTTTCCATAGAAGATGAATCTGCATAGCCACATATTCATGAAGGCTTTCAACTCTTTGTCAGAAACGGTGCCAGATGCATTCATATAGTTCTGGATATGTTTGACCCATCCACATCCAGAACTGATGGCTCTTTGATTACTCTTGCTCTTGTACTTATAAGGATATACTGGCAATGACACATTCAAACCAGTCATCATGAATACGTCGGCTAGAGTGATGGTCATAATACCATGACCAAAGATAAAGGCATTGGTAGCGTCAGACCAAAAATGAGAAGCTGCTATCAGAAAGGAATCATTCCTGGATGTCTCTGCTAAAGATAACTCCAGACAATGACTGATGTCCTGACTTTCCCAGTGGCTGCTGCTCTTCTCCAACATTCTCCTGTACCAGTTGCGCCATCCGGTGATTGGGGGAAATGGCCAATTCTTGAACGTGTTTGGCCATCGGTTTGGTGAGGTAATCCCAGACTTGAAAGGAATTCTTTGGGTTTCCTTCTCAATGATTTCAGAAGGGTCAAGATTTCCCATTGGGCCGAGGAAATAGGAGTCAGGGTTGGCAGCATAAGAGATCAAAATCTGGCTCTTGTACTCCTTTAGAAGATGATTGAAATCAGAGGGGAGTAAATCAAAAGAGGAACGGAAAGATGAGATGAAAGTTGCCGAATATAAATAAAGTTTACCTCTGGAATTTCATCCTGGGTCGCCATTGAAGATTTGAAGGAGGTCCGAGGTTGCGCTGAAAGCTTGAATTTTTGGGCAGCGGCTACGGTTTTGAACGGTGATGACCTAGGAGGATGAAAGAGCTTGTGGTCAATTTCAGAATAAAACAACTTTTATCCCGAAATTGAGGGGGCATGTGTTAACACTAGATTTTGGTCGATTCTGGAAGATGACAGGTAGACCCACATGCGGGAAGAAGGGTGTTCGGCAAACAACGCAAGCGGTCGGCTAAATGCTTGTGCGGTCGGTTATTCTGGAAGGCGGTAACTCCATTCGGGAAAACAGAAGATGGCAGATAAGACCGATCGGAAAGATGAGAGTTGTATTAATAAAGGAATCTGTAAGTTTAGGGTAAAGAATCGTAAGTTTCCAAGTTTGTTTAGAAGTTCCTTTGTAAATCGTAGTCCTTTAGGACTCACATTTCGTCTAGGGTATAAATATTGACCCTCGACCATTGTAATAAGGGTACACAACCAAATCAATACAACCGGCCCCGTGCCAACTTTCGAGTCCTCTTGTCATGTCATCGAGTTCTTCGAGAGGAATCATCGATCCGTTGACCTCCGTAAGTTCCGACAACCTTGTTATCATGTTTAGTATCATGCGGTGGATTTAGACATGGTGCAAGTAGTCTTGTTTGTTTTCAATGGTCGTGCGGCGGATCTTTGCTTGACAATCAAGAAGTCTTTGCTTATGCTTCGTTTATGAGTAGATACCGTGCGGCAGGCGTTTACTCATATGCTTAGTGAAAGCGAGATAGTTATCGGCTCTATATTAGATATGGCAAATCTAAATAGATTCATTAAGTTATCCAGTGTTGCATGTTTTAAACCTCTTATATATTTGTAACACACTTCTGCCCAATCTAGATTGATATTGTTCGGCCTTCTTTCTCTTGTGGTTTTATTCGTGCTTCAACGATCATTGTTTATTTTTATATTACCCTTGCAAAATAGATAACATACTCATAGTGGCTGAATTGTCTTAATCTAGATTGTCACATGTTGCGGGTTCATGCATGTTAATCACGTTTAAGCTTTAACGAAACTAGGTGTCGTGCGGCAGATGCAGGTTTTGGTTTAGTTTAATCGCTTTTATTTGTACGTTCCTTCTTCATGGATCCCAATTCGGCTGGACTGCCGAGCTTGGTTATGCATTAACTCATAATTAATTTCACTTGTTCAAACATGTCTTCCCATGCACATGCATTCGGCAATTAGGTCTTTACGTGCATTTACCCTACGATTAGCTGAATGGTTTATGAACTTGTTGGCAGACAGCTCTCTATAGCCGTATGTCGTTGTAAGTGGCTTCAGGGCTGTATATGTGGAACTGTCCGGTATTACCCGACATGTTCTGGTTTGACATTTAATTATTTTATCCCTTGTTAGTTTTTTTTCAGGTCAAACTGACTGGCACGCTTCCGGATCACGAAACATCCGGGAACCTGATTGAAGCCACGCTTTTCGGCTTGCTGTGTGTGAGGCATAGTACGTCACATTTTGTGTCAACAGATGGCCAATGGCCCAAGGCTATGAGGCCCAGGCGGCCCAATGCACGATACACAGGGAACGAGTGGGCCAAGTAGACGGAGCGCTTGCATGCGTGTGCTAGAGATACCTGTCTCCATGTACTTAAGAGAGAACGAGAGGAGGAAGAGAACAGACAATTTTGTAAACAACTCTATGAACTCAATACAACCCTGCCTTCCGGGCTCCTGTCGGATCCGCCTTCATCCCCTTCGTGCTCTCCAAATCCTTCCTAATTCTTCCCCAAATCCCTTGCTATCACTCACAAGGGGTTGCTCAACTGATCCATTTATGTCAGGTTCAACCAACCCAATCGGAGGATACTATACCAGATTCAGTACAGCAACTTGTACAACAGCATGATAATCTCTTTAAGGAACCTGACTCTCTACCACCCCAACAGGAGTTTGATCGCAACATTCCTCTCCTCCTAGGCATGAAACAAGTGAATGTCAAGCCATATCGCTATGCTCCAATGTAGAAAGACAAAATTGAGCGTCAGATTCAGGAAATGCCGACTAACGGTATTATCTAACCTAGTCAGAGCCCATATGCCTCTCCGGTGCTCCTAGTGAAGAAGAAAGACGACAGCTGATGTTTCTATGTCGATTACAGACAGTTCAACAACATTACCATGAAGAATAAGTACCCACTCCTAGTAGTCGATGAGTTACTGGATGAAACATGGAGCTACCTGGTTTACTAAGCTTGATATGCGTTCGAGTTACCATTAGATCAGATTGTTGCCTGCAGACGAAGCTAAAACAACATTCTGCACACATAACGGTCACTGGGAGTTCTGAGTAATGCCCTTTGGGCTAACCAACGCTCCTATCATGTTTCAGGCGTTGATGAATACAATCTTCAAACTTCTTCTGCGCTAATGCGTCCTTGTATTTGTTGATGATATTCTGATCTGTAGCCAAACATTGGCAACCCTTCTTGTGCATTTACAACAAGTTTTCAAGATACTGGAGGAACATCAATTGTTGTTAAAGCGCTCTAAGTGCTCGTTTGCTCAACAAACCCTGGAATACTTGGGCCACATTATCTGCCATCAGGGGGTGTCTACAGACCCTAAGAAAATTGAGGCCGTGGCCAACTGGCCTCCACCAACTAATGTGAAACAACTTAGGGGATTCCTTGGACTATCTAGTAACTATAGGAAATTTATCAAGAACTATGGGCTTTTAAGTCGGCCACTCTCCGATCTCCTCAAGATGGATACATTGTTTCACTGGACTCCATAGCTTAAACTCAGTTTTGATACCTTGAAGCACGCACTATGTGGTAGAACTGCCTAATCTAATGCCTCCCAGGAGTGCTCGTCTTCCATTAGACACTAAGCACCCAAGAGAGAACACTAAATTACTCGGTTTCGTCGGGCACACCCCAGTGGAGAACCCGAAAATCCACATTTTTCCATTAGGATCACAAATGAGAGAATAAAGCTTACATCATTCTTAACCATTTCTTACATCACTTTTAATACAACATCAGAGTATAATATTTGTTATTATAACAATGGAATGTAATCATATTATCAAGGTTATAAACAATTTAATTGAAAAATGGAATATAAATATGTGATCAGAATTACAGCAGAAATAAATATCTAATCATGATATGGTGAAGTATTGATATATAAACTACAACAACAGATTATGAAACTTTTATTTATAAAAGCATTTGGTGGGAGTTATAAATAATAACTATGATCGCAGCGTAAAGAAAATCCTCTCTGAGCCCGTCAGGAGGAATCCACACACAAGAGTCAGCTCTAGCATCCATCTGTCACCTACAATAGGGGAAAATAAAACCCTGAGTACTCAATTGTACTCAGCAAGACTTACCCGATAAGAGGAAAGAAAAGACTCTAAGGATATGCAAGGCTATCTGGCTTGTGGGTTTATTGCATCTACATGAAGCATTACTAAATGTGCGTCCTTATATTCGATTTTTATTAGCAGTGCATTAGTTCATTAACTAACCATTCTATGTAAGCACCTATACTACTTTCAAGCAGGTGGTAAGCAATCATAGTTTCCTTTTTTCATCTTTCATCTTTTAGTTCTTACTACGGTGCTAGAGTTAAGACAAGTCGTACCGACTCGGTGGTGATTCGTGAACCAATGTCCCTAGCTAGATACCCCAAAAACACATGCCCCACTGAAGGGTCGAGATGGCGACTAGAGGGGGGGGTGAATAGTCTTTTCTAAAACTTAATCACGTCGGCTAACCGAAACAAATGCGGAATTAAAACTATTGGTCTAGCTAAGACTATACCCCACTATATATGTTCACTAGCACCTTGCAAAGATAACAATTATGCAACAAAGGTGCCGGGCTAGTTAGAGCTCTCCTAAACAATTCTAGGAGCAAGGTTACACAAACCTATGCCACTAGTACTTTAAGCAACAAGGGAGCTCCTACACATGCTAGTAAGCAAAAGCACAAAGCTAACTAAGCTCACTAGCAATGCTCAATAACAAGGCAACCAATGCCTAATTAGAGAGCGCAAAGACTTAGCTACACAAACTAAGCAATGTGACTAACAAGGTTACTAAAACTAAATTAGCCACGCAAGGGAGCTACTTCTATGCTACACAAGCAAGAAGGTAATTAGCAAGCTACACAAGCTATCTAATTACAAGAGCAACTACACAAGCTTAATATGTATAAAAGTAATTGCAAGCTTGTATAATGGGGATGCAAACCAACGGGAAGAACAAGGTTGACACGATGATTTTTCTCCCGAGGTTCACGTGTTTGCCAACACGCTAGTCCCCGTTGTGTCGACCGCTCACTTGGTGGTTCGGCGGCTAATTAGCATCACCCGCTAAGCCTGCATGTCGGGCGCCGCAAGAACCTACCCCTTGAGTGAGGGTAGCTCAATGACACGCTTTACTAGAGTTGCTCTTCGCGACTCCCGTGGGGCGAGCACAATGCCCCTCACAAGCACTTCTCCGAAGCGCCGCACAAGCTTCTTGCATGCTTCGACGGAGACCACCACCAAGCCGTCTAGGAGGTGGCAACCTCCAAGAGTAACAAGCACCACCGGCTTGCAACTCGATCACCTAGTGCCACTCGATGCAACCTCACGATGCAATCGCACTAGAATCGCTCACTCACACAATCGGATGATTACTATCAAGTATATGTGTGATGGAGGGCTCCCAAGCACTCACAAGCATGGACACTAAGTCCCTTGAGGTGCTCCACACCAGCCATGGCCGAAGGCCACTTCTATTTATAGCCCCAAGGGCTAAACTAGCCGTTACCCCTTCACTGGGCAACGGTCGGGCCGACCGGACGCTCCGGTCGTGTTGACCGGACGCTGGACCTCAGTGTCCGGTCGCTCGCAGATGACCACGTGTCTTGGTTCCAACGGTCACTTGACCTGACCGGATGCAGCAGCACTCAACTGACCAGACGTTGGACCCTCAGCGTTCGGTCGTTTCTAGTAAGCTCCTGAGCATGATCGGACGCGTCCGGTCGAACGCGATCGGACGCAGCCAACGTCTGGTCACACTCCAGCTTCTGCGTCACCGTATGTCAGCCTGACCGGACGTAGCCTTCCAGCGTCCGGTGCATTTAGATCTAGCGTCCGGTCAGTTGACCGACGCCAACATCTTCGCGACCAACTCGTTTTCACTTCTAACTTCTTCACCCTTGCACCAATGTGCTAACCACCAGAATTTGCATCCGGCACAATAGAAAATAGGCATTCCATTTTCCCGAAAACGCCGAATCTTTGTAAATGTGCCAACACCACCAAGTGTACACCACCATGTGTATGTGTGTTAGCATTTTCACAATCATTTCCCAAAGGATGTTAGCCACTCAACTTGCCACGCCACTCGATCCTAGCGACAATGCAAAGTTAGATCACTCGAGTGGCACTAGATGACCGATATGCAAACAAGTTTGCCCCTCTTGATAGTATGGCCATCTATCCTAAACCCGGTCATAAACTTCTCTACACACCTATGACCGGTAGAATGAAATGCCCTAGGTTATACCTTTGCCTTGCGCATTCCATTCCATCTCCTCCAATGTTGATGCAACACATGCACCAACACGATCAACAATGATATGATCCACTTCATATCATCATATGATCATATTGGTTCATCGATCTTGACTCTACTTGCTCTTCACCATTGCCATCGTCCATCGGCGCCAAGTCTTGCTCAAGCTTCACCGCCACGTGGTCCATCACTCCAAAGCCTTTGACTTGCCCTTCACGCTTGCAACCAGTCCATCAAGCCAAGTCTTGTCTTGATCTTCTCCACCTTGATCACATGACTCAATGTCATGTCTCATGTGCATTTAAGCTCCTTCATCATCACATGTGTGAGCTTTGCAACATCTCCAAGCCATTTTCACCTTCATGGCATATGTTGCTCACACACATGTACCTGTGGACTAATCACCTATGTATCTCACATAAACACAATTAGTCCACCTAAGTTGTCACTCAATTACCAAAACCAAACAAGGACCTTTCACCCACTTGTACCCCGAGCACAAGCAGGACTAACCCATCACCCTCCTATCTTGGGTGTCCAGGTCCCTATCCAAACTAGGACTCCAAGCCCCCGCTCCTGAGTCCCGAACTCAGTGCAGTGCAAGGACCTACTATCCCAAAAACCACCAAGACAGTCGGTTCAGAAAGAGCTGGATCCACGACAAGAGAGCAACAAGTCTTTCAAGTGCCCATACACAAGTATGTGCTCGGGATAATAAATCTATGATTTGCCTAGCATCTTATGCAATAGCCGGTCCTTAACCGACACAGACAGAGAAAACAGTGTAACCAAGCTATGCCCTACATCCACGACGACACAACCTCTTACACCTACCAATACCCAAACCATATCCCTGCCCGGTCACCATTTTCCTTTTCCACCATTTTTATATATTCTAAGTGATAATAATCCAATAATATATTTCCTAGCTCTCGCGAGTGACAACCATCACTCGACTTCTATCGGAGTCCTATAGCATAGCAATCTACACGATCCTGTAATACTAGTGAGACTCATAGGATATATATATATATTTCATTCATCTCCTTAAAACTCAATGCACAAATATAATTTAAACTACAAAAAAGTAGGGGTTATGTACCGGATCTTGCCTGGGTAAGATATATATTTAAAAGTTAGTATCTACATCTTTAGATCATCCACCATCAACTGAGTAGAAAACCCATTGCATCATCTCCTAGAGAGAATACCATTACACCATCTTTGGATCCCCAATCATCCTTCAATTGATCCGTTGATCCACCATCGTACCTATATGATATGCATTGATGCAAATGCATAGACATAAATAACCAACGATAGCCGAAACACTTGGATACACGATCATGCCTCATAAGCTAACAAGCTCACTCTAACGACGTCTGTACTTAGGCTACATATCCATGTTGGCAAATAAGGCGTTATTTCCCAACGAATGTTTTAGTTATATAAACCCAAGTTGTTTCTTTATTTCATTCTATCGATTTAATCATTATTCGGAATAGGACATCATTATCTATCTAGCAAACTAATTATTCTGGAGCCACAAAAACTACAGTGACTACCTAATATTGCTAGGAGCCTACTATAAAAATTTCAGATCCAACACGATTACCAATTTATCACAACAATTCCTACAAGTTTATATTTTTACAATATTAAGTACCTTAAATTAATTATATAACTTATAAGAATATTATCAAATTACATGAACAAAATATACTAATAGGTAGATCATGATTTTAGGAGACTAACAAAATTGGTTTCACCATTTTTAGACAACTACATCAATTTATATTGATTTTACAATTTTATCTCCTAAACTAAATTAGCAATCGCTTTAGAAAGCTAAAGGGGCCAGCGGCCTCCTATTCGGCCCAGCGGTGGGCGTGACCTCAGCAAGGCCCACGGCGGGCGAGCTGGTTTGGTCCATAGGCGCACAGCGCGTGCATGGCCTAGTGGTGCAAGGCCGGTCTAGACAGGGCGCGCGGCCGGTGGCCCAGGCGGCAACGCCGTAACGGCGCGGATGACCCAAGCAGCAGGCAGGCCGCAGCCCAGTAAGCTAGCCCACGGGGAAAACCCAGTGGCGGCGGTACTACTTTGTGAGAAGGCCCCTGGGTTATCTCAAAATTAATCCGTAGTACCAAACACTATTCACTTGAGTCACATAAATTACATTAGGGACCCTGAAAAACTTTGTTCTTACCACACGGTCCCTCTCGGCCTCCACACAAGCAGAGCACGGATAGGGGAATCCGGCCAGCGGCCGACTTCCGGTTGGGGAAGGCACGGCGGTGGCGGAGGACCGGCCGCGGGGCAGCGGCGGACTTGGACGCGCGCGGGTGTGGCCTAGACACTCCCTGCCGTGCCCCACAGAGGCATGGCCACGCGTAGCAGCGGGTGCGGCAGCATGGCATGGCGGTTCCCTATGCGAACGACGGCGATAGGAGCGGCACGGTCTACAGCGGCCGCGGAGGCGAGTAGCTGCTGCTGGCCGACAGCCAGGCGGTGCGAGGGCACAAAAATGCAGCGCGGGGAAGCCGTGGACCAGCATGAGGCCACGGGCATGCGCGTGCTCACAAGGGCTGGGCGACGGACGGCGGAAAATGCAGCGACAGTGGCTCGACGGTGATGCAGCAAGCCTGAGCAGAGCGTGCGCGGGGATGCGTCGTGATTGCGCTCGCTGGTGACAACCACCGAGGTGCAGGCTATGCGCTTGGTGGTGGCGGCGCCGTGCGGGTCGTGGCTTGGCGCGATGGCATTCTCGGGCGGCGTTCGGCGAAGGCCACGGTGAAGAGATGGAGCGGCAAGGTGCTGTAGCATGGAACGTGATGCAGGGAGGAGAAAGGGGGTGCTAGTGCCACATGCGGAGGAGTGGAGATGCGGTGCACGACAGCGTGAGCTCGGGCACATGAAAGGGGCAGCGTAGGGAAGCTGTAGGTCCAGTGCAGCCGAGGGCACGGAGGTGGAGTGGGTCATGGAGGCGGCTAGGTGCTGCGACTGTCATGGCTGTAGGTGCGTGCGGTTGCGGCTCGGCCGGGCGCTTTGCGGTGGCGAGGAGCGGGGAATGGAGGGGCGACACTGCAGATACCGGGGTGTAGGGCGCGGACGCTGGGGTACCGAGCAGACACCGATGAAGGATGCAGTCAGAGGCAAGGAAGAAAGGGCCTATCGCAGCTACGATGGCTCGGCTGCTGGTGCTATAAAAATGCACTGGCCGCTGGTGCTCTAAAAGATGGGAACGTCACCTATGCAGGACAGTGGATAGGAATTAGGCATGCAGGATGAGACACTAGCTTTTCCTGGCCTAACTCTGAGCACATGCGTGTAGCTCCACGCTACTCACACGCGAGAGCCAGCTTTAGGTGATACCAAGAATCCTCGGCGCCACCAGCTGTCTCTCTCTGCGCCAGAGCACGAACGCGGGGACCAGGCAAGACAACGCGGCATGGCCGGCAGCGGTGCGCCTACGCGCGCACATAGAGGTGAAAGGACACAGCATGGGACAGGGCGGCTTGACACATCAAGTGAGGGCCAAGGCAGAGGTAGGCACCTGTCGGAGGCAGTCAGTGGGCTAATCAAGCTATAGGGTGGAGGAAATAAGGAGACTGAAGCTCAGAGCAAAGAACAAGCTCACATGTGCTAAACAATGAGACGTCTATGTGTAACAAGTCTCATCACATTAATTGGACCTATAGCGGCTCCATATATAACAATGACTATACACATAGTAAATGATTGTTGCATGGAGAAGTGACCACTGGTGGCGCTGCACTAATGCACCACGTGTATCACTCCTAGGCTATCAGCTGCACACATGCATCCAACACACGTACTACTCCATGCAAGCACCATCAATTCATCATATCCTTTATCATGCCTCAGCCTTTCAGTTGCATGCATGCATAAGTCATCACCACATTCATCAAACACCTGGCTGCATGCACTCATCGCATTTAAGGCTTCCCATTCATGCATGATCCAAGAGGTTCGAAAAATTGAATGGGAGGCTCAAGAAGCCATGAGGACAAGACCACAATACGTGATTCATAAGTATGTTTATACCTTAATTGACTAATAACCTTTAGCGCTTTTTGCTATAATTTTTAATATACCTAAACCTAATTAATTTCAACCACTTCGCATTTCAAACACTAGTCCATACGTCACACTGACTCATAGAAACAAAACATTTAGGAACTAATTAACCTATTGTTTAATATAATTTGCCAAAATGACACTTTTAAACATAAGTTAAATTTTAAAATCTGAGAAAATCATTTTAGAAATTTTCTTAGGCCTAAATCTCGGCGCTAAACAAGATCATAACACCAGGGGTGTTACACCCTCATATCTGCACCAGTGTTAGTGCTGTTGAACTTCCATAAATCGTTCACAATCGAGACTGATGCTTCCTCAACTGGCATAGGTACAGTGCTGTCTCAGGAACATCATTCAGTCGCTTATATCAGCAAAGCTTTAGGGCCTAAGGAACAAGCTCTATCGACTTATGAAAAAGAATGTATGGCTGTGATTCTGGCTGTCACCAAATGGAAACCTTATTTACAGCATAAGGAGTTTACAATTCTCACCGACAACAAGAGCCTAGTTCATTTTGGTGAGCAGAAATTACATGACGGAATGCAGCAGAAGGCTTTTGTCAAATTACTCGGTCTCCAGTACAAGATATAGTACAAGAAAGGTTTGGAAAATAAAGCTGCTGATGCATTGTCACGATAGCCTGAACCTCTGTAGTTACAAGCCATATCGTAGAGTACACCAAAGTGGCTAGAAATCATCATAGAAGGTTACACCAAAGATCATGATGCCAAACAACTTTTGATAGAGCTCAGCCTCACAGGTTCCAATGATAAGGGATTTACCTTAACTGATGGCATAATCAAATATAAGAACATAATTTGGTTGGGAAATCATACTGAAGCACATCAAGCTGTTCTTCTAGCTCTCTATTCCAGTGGATTGGGTGGCCACAGTGGCATCACCAGCACATATAATAAGATCAAGGCTCTGTTTGCCTGGCCTCAACCAAAAAATCTATCCAAGACTATATCAATGCTTGCGATGTATGTGCCCAGGCTAAACCTGAACACTGTAGATTACCTGGCCTCCTCCAACCCCTCCCTGTCCCAAACCATGCTTGGCACACCATAAGCTTGGATTTCATAGAAGGTCTACCCAAATCCAAACATTGATACAATTATGGTAGTGATCAACAAATTGACAAAATATGGTCATTTCTTGTGTCTATCTCACCCATACACTGCCCAATCCATTGCCCAAATCTTCCTGTCACATGTTTATAAGCTGCATGGTATGCCCTCTGTCATTATTTTGGATAGGGACTGCATCTTCACTAGTGCCTTGTGGCAAGAGTTGTTTAGACTCACAGAAACCACTCTTAACATGAGTTTGGCATATCACCCTCAAATAGACGGCCAAACTGAGCATTTAAATCAGTGCTTAGAAACTTATCTTCGCTGCATGGTTCACTCTTGTCCTCAAAAGTGGGCTCAGTGGATTCCACTCATAGAATTTTGGTATAATACCACCTACCATTCTGCTCATGGTCTCACTCCCTTTGAAGCCCTTTATGGATATCCTCCTAAGCATTTTGGCATTACTACCACTAACACATGTTCTGTTTCTAATCTGGATGAGTTCATCAAATCTCAAAACACCATGATCGAACATATCCAACATAATCTTGCTCGGGCACAACAATGAATGAAACATCAAGCTAACAAGAATCATCAGGAAAGAACATTTTAGGTTGGTGACTGGGTTTATGTGAAGCTCTAGCCACATATTCAGTAGTCGGTGACTCACCGAACTAATCAAAAACTAAGTTACAAGTATTTTGGGCCCCACTTGATCCTTCAAGCTGTTGGTAAAGTAGCTTACAAGCTTCAATTACCAGCCACTAGCCAGATTCACCCTGTTCTGCATGTGTCTCAGTTGAAGAAGGCCCTTTCTCCATCTGCGATGCTGTCTACTACAACGAATTGCAGCTGCTCTACATGTTGGATTCTCTGCCTCCAAGTCAGGTATTGACTCAACGTTTGCATTTGGTTGGTCATCGTGTGGTGCCTTTTGTTCTTGTGCAGCAAGAATCTTGCCCTCCACACTAGGCAACTTGGCAGGCAGCTACCACTATTCCTCATCTATTGCCGGCACCATCCTCTTCACCAGCATCGTGAGGGCGCGCTGCAACTTAATGGGGAGGAATTGTCATGGATCGGCCTTGTGCTGTGCATATGGGTATTGGGCTACACTAGCTAATGGGCCTGTAAGTCGGCATGTAAGCCGCAAGGGTGTAATATTGGGCTTTGTCCCGTTTGCTATATTGTGAACTAAATTCATATAGCTGTGTGGGTGGATGGGATGACAACTAAGCAATAACAAAAACCATTTTGTCTTTCCTTCTATTGTCTTCCTCCCATGCTCTCTGCTGTGAGATGGCACCGCCGTGCTCCACCGCCGTAGTGCACACCGACACACCTCTCCAAACTATCTTGCCCATAACAGAAGGACTGGAGGTTGAAGATGACTCGACGTCTCGGGCATAGTGGTGCACCATAGGCGAGGGGCGACGCCATCTGGGCCTCAAAACTTATGGCCGGGAGATGGGGTGCATAGCAGATTAGGTCGTCTGGCTAGCAGGCCAGGCCCATCACTTAGCCTAGTTAGGCCTTGACCCTTAGGGTGCAGAGGCACAGTGTAACACCCTCACTGTTACACCCTAAATCATTGACTAAAATATGTCATGAGCATCATGTTTATATGTTAGTGCATGTGATAAAGTGTGTAGATCAATTTCTTATAACCTAAAATGACTAATAAAAATGTTAAACGAAAGTGGATTCAATAGCTCATGTATATCAAGTAGGGTTTAAAACTAATTTTTATTGAACAAAAATGCTATAGAACATATATGTGGCGCTTAAATAAAGATTGGAATTTGAACTTTTTAGATGACAATGCAACTTTTGCTGTAGAAAAATAACATTGCTAGCTAGTAATTCTAGTAGCTTAGAAATGGAACTTGAAATTGAATTTAGCCAAGACTTAGAAGATTCTTTAAGTTTATTGACAACTAGACAATGTCAAGTTTGGAGATTTATTTTGTGAAATTGAGTTAAGAGGTGGTGTCGTGTTTTAGCTCAGATTGGTAGCCTAATAGACCCTCTTTAGCATAGTGAAGGCGGTTTAGTGTGAACCTCAACCGTTTAGTTGCTATCAACGCTTTAAAATTCGTGCAAGATACGGTCTTAGGCTGGCTCGCCGGGTGGACGTGGTCACCAAGCTCGGGCACTCGACATCACCGTGCTGGTTGCGCGTGCGTGCACTACCACACATGGCCGACCATGGCTGCCTCTGGCTTGGCTTTGGCCTGGCCGCCACTAGTCCCGCCGCGTGGAGCCGCTGCTGCTACCGCCTGCCTCGCCCCACGCCACGATAGAGCTACTGCTGCTGCTACCGTCTGCACTGCTGCCCTACCTCGCATTGTCGCTATCGATGCTACTACAATACTGTGATGCACTGCTGCTTGCCTTGTCCCTGTGCGCACATGGGCTGTCCTGGCTGCCTCACGTTGTCGCCTCGCCTTAATGGCGCTGCATCCACACATGCCGCGCCCCCACCTACCCTTGCACGCACACATGGTCTGGCTACGTTGTCGCATAGAGGGTGCACAGACGCTGCCTCTGGTCCGGTCGACCGCTTGCGGCTAAGGTGAGGACGTGCCGAGCTAGACCTGCTCCTCTCTCTCTGCCACCATGACCGGCTGACCCCGCTCGCTTAATTCGGCATGGTTGAGTCACCATCGTCTGATTCATCACGTCCCTAGCTTCTCCATTAAGCCACCTAACCCTCCCGACCCCACCCAGCCTTGAAGCGAGCTCAGCTAAGCTCCAATTTGTAGTTTTCCCCACTGCCATGCCATTAAGGCCACGTCCGGCCATGGATGAGGGCGTCCCTCCTACCATCCCTCCCGAGCCAATTCACTTGTGCCACTAGCTTCGCCTTGCCTCCCTCTCCACCTTGCGCATGTCAGTGGAACCACTACCGCCTCCCCGTCATTGTTGACCTGACCATGTCGCCGTAGTGTGCCGTCATACGGCTTGGTCGCATGTGGCTAGCCCTCCTCTATCATCCTCCACCCCAACCGTCACCTCGACCTGGTCTATGGTAGCCTCCTAATGCTCATGCGCTAACCAATTAGGCCTATAGCTACCCAGCACACCGAAACAGTGGCACCGTCATCGCGGATGGCCGCACACCGCTGCAGCCTTCCCCATCCAGTCGTGTCACCCCGCACCTCCACTTAGCATAGCCGCTTAGGCCAGAGATGGTGACCGGCTCGTTAGGTGGTCTGTCGTAGGCCCCTGGTGGCCGGCGCAGCCGCGCTGTGTCACCAGCCGCCACACCGCCGTGCACAGGGTCATCGAGGGTGTGAGAGGGGGAATTCCAGGAAAACTAGTGGGTTAAGTGAGAAGGCTTGAGAGAGGGGGAAATAGTGTTAGCACTTAGTTATAATTCGAGAGAAGTTCGAGGTCTCTTTTGCTAAATCACCAGCGTGCGCGGGCTTTCCCTGGCATGGGCCATCTCTGCGTGGGCCTTGCCTATAGGCCGCTGCGCGCGCGTGCTGTGTTGCGTGGGTTGCACGTGTGGGCCGCACGGGAGAATTCGTTTTTCTTTTTCATAAGGAATTAGAAATAGTTTTCTAATTTAATTTCTGAGCTGATCTTTGGCAATTAATATAAAATTATGTAGGTGTCCAAAAATTATGAAATAAATTTTGTTAGGTTTCTAAAATTGTGATGTATCTATTAGTGTATTTAGTTCATATATATACATGTTGATACTAGGAGCTATTAAATCATTTAAGAGTGCTCAATATTATTAGGTTAAATATTGTAAGAATTTTTGTGGTAAATTGGTGATAGCTTTAGTCCTGAAATTTTTATGGTAGCTTTATTGTATTATTATGTACTCTCTATAATTTTTGTAGCCTTAGAATAGACTAAGCATTAGGGTAGTTAAATGCTCTTTGTTTCAATATACATTAAATCACTAGTACCAATAAAGATATATCCTTAATTTGCTAAGCTAAGTGTTTGTTAGTTGAATCTAACACCTTGCTTGATGAAGATGATAGTTAGCTTAGTACCTTAGTCATTAGAGCTAGCTTAGTAGCTTAGTATACGTATTCTTAGTTTAAGAGTTGCTGTTGCCTAAATGCTAAGTGTAGCATCATCATCGTATGCATGTTGAGGACAAGTTGGCAGAGATCGTGACCATCGGCGATCACGAGTTCGAGGAGATCATCGAGGAGTATGAGGAGGAGATTATTGTGTAGGAGGAGGTCCCGGAGCCACCACTGACTAACTCAGCTGACACCACGCCTGCCCAAGGCAAGCCCCGGTGCATAATCCTTATTTTTTATAATAACTAAATATATATATGTGATGTGCATTTATGTTACCAGAATTTTATGAAAACCACATGCATATATATATCTGTCCTATGAGTCTTACTAGTGCAGGTTCGAGTAGATGCTATGCTTAGGTTTTCGGTAGCGTGTGTAACCTGCCGTTACTCATAATAAGTGATTATTATATTTACTCTCATGATAAAATGATGAAAGGAAAAATGGAGACAGGGTAGGGATATGGTATGGGTATTGGTGGGTGTAATAGGTTGTGTCTCATGGCCAATGAGGCTTAGCTTGGTTACACTATTTTCCCTATTCATGTCGATTAAGGACCGTCCGTTGCTGTGGATAGTAGTCAGGTCACAGACTTATTATCCTGAGCACATACTTGCTTATGAGAGTGGAAAGGCTCGTTACGCTCTATCATGGGTTCTGGCTCTTTCTGGACTGACTGATTGGAGGTGGAGAAAGGTGGAGGTCTAAGCACCATATTAAGGCTAGGTCTCAAGTATGGGGGCTTGGAGTCCAAGTTTGGACGGGGACCTGGCCCCCATGACAGGAGTGAAATGGGTTGGTCTTGTTTGTGCCTAGGGTACAAATGGGGCATGTGTTTCAGGGTACCCAGCTGGGATACATTGGTTCTTGAATCACCATTTTCATAAGACGGTATGACTTGGCTATGGTCTAGCACCGGAGTAAGAATTAGAAGATGAAAGATGGTAAAATGGTTCTAATTGCTCAACCCTTGCTTGAAAGTAGAACAGGTGCTTACTTAGAATGGTTAGCTAATGAAGTAATCATGACTGCTAATAAAACTCAATCTTAAGGACGTACTTCTAGTAATGCTTTTCGTAAACAAAAAGAAAACAACAAACCCATATTGCCTATCATATGCCTTGGAGTCGGGAAAGTATTCCCACTAGTCGGGTAAGTCTTACGAGTACATTGTGTACTCAGGGTTTATTTTACCCCTATTGCAGGTGCAACTTGAGGAGTAGCTCTTGTGTGGAGGATGCTTCTGGTGGGCACAGATGGATCCTTGTATCATTTCCGCTAGATGTTTATTTTTATTCCGCTGTTTCATTATCGCACTCTAAACTCTGGTATTGTAATAAATAATTTTCTAGAACTTTTATTGTATGAAATGGACTAAGTATTGTAAACTCATACTCATTATCAGATTCTGGATGTAAAATGTGGATTATTTCGAGTTCTCCCTTGGGGTGTGCTTGATGGAATTGCCCGATGTAGCTCACTTTCAAGGTGCTTAGTGTCTAGTGGAAGACGAGCGTCTCCGAAAGCATGTTATTTCAGGTGGTTCTGCCACAGGTGGTATCGGAGCTAATAATGAGTCTACGAGTTTAAAAACTCTTTTCAAAACCTAAAATTTGACCAACAAAAGCTTTGCGAAAAGTAGGATGCGATAAATTACGTAAATAAGTATAAGCCCTAGTAATATGGTCTATCTAGGATAGTGGCACTGGTTTTATCTAATCAATCTTCTACAGGTACAATAACTTACGCTGCGTAAGAATCGTTTAGCATGTGGGAAGTGAGTGTGCACTAAAATTTGACCAACAAAAGCTTTGCGAAAAGAGGTATGTTGCAAGTGTTTTATATCGATGTTGCAAAAGTATATTGGGATGTTGCACATGTTGCAATGACTATACACATATGTTTCAAGTGTACGTTCCAAATATTTTATCTATTTTAGACGTATGTTGCAAGTGTTTCATCAGGATGTTGCAAAAATAGATCTGAATGCCACATATATATGTAAGTGTTTCAAGTGTTCTAATACGTATATTGTAATTGTTCTTATCTGGAAGTTACAATGTTTGTAATGCCTACACATGTGTTTTCAAGTTTTTTCTGGTGTTTTATAAATGTTTCAGACGCATGCTGCAAATGTTTTAGCTGTTTTGGACGTATGTTGCAAGTGTTTCATCTGAATGTTGCAAAAGTGGATTAGATGTTGCACATGTTGAATGAGACCCACTTGCCACAGCAGCTGGGCGCCACCGAGCAGGCAGACGGTCCTCACATGCGGTCGGTTGGCGCGGGAGGCATCGAGGCGGTGTGGCCCCACGTGGGCACGCAAAACGAGAAGGCATAGGAAACAGGGTGTAGGAAAACAGGCTAGCACGCACGGGCATCCATTCAGATGTCTGTGCGCTAGCATCTCCGTAATGATAATGATACGGTCAGGATGTCTGTTCGTCCGTCTAGACGCCATCTTCCCAAATAAAAAATATCTCCTACTACGTCTCACGTGCTCCCACAGGCTTCGCTCCATGCCTCTGCTTTCTCCTCCCTGTGGCCTTCACCCGCCTCCATGACACCAGGCTTCGTCGCTGGAGTCGCGCC
The DNA here is from genome assembly GCF_019320115.1 of Miscanthus floridulus. NCBI lineage: Eukaryota > Viridiplantae > Streptophyta > Magnoliopsida > Poales > Poaceae > Miscanthus > Miscanthus floridulus. The sequence continues at coordinate 79,342,401 of NC_089583.1, forward strand.
TTTGCCCCACCCTCATCGCTATTGTTGGCGCCAGCATCCTCCTCATCACCTCCTCCTATGGCTGGAGACGACAAGGGCAGCATTGCGGCCGAGCCATACTTCGTGGCAGCCTCGAGTAGGAATGAAAACGGATCAGATCAGAGCGGATAATGTCTTCCCCATATTCTAATCTATTTTTAGGGTCGGATTCGGAGCGAAACGGATATTATATGGATTCGGATGCAAATGCGGATTATTTAGGATGTCGGAAATGGTACGAATTCGGACCGGTATTAGAGCAGAAGCGAACTTTTAAAAATCGGATAATATGTGCTTAAGTGTTGTTTTTTATGATGAGAAATAATTCATTAACCAAAGTCATAAAGCGGCAATACAACAGAAAATAATCACCATCAATTCACCATTTCGATTTAAGAGTAAAAAAAAGCATATAAAAGAAATAAATATATTCTTAATTAACCAAAACTTCGCTGTTTGCTGATTAGCCACTAATTAGGCAAATAGGCAATCACTAGGAGTACCATTTCATGTCGTGTGAAAAGATACTTAAATTAATATATTTAGTTGACTAGCTGGCTTGTAGACTACAATATAATGCTTGTATCATGGGCTGTGCTAACTTGTATTCTTGCCGCTTTGGATCCTTAAAATATTCTGATTATCTATTATAAGTGTCTCATAATCCACGTTCAATTACCGAATAATCCATATATCCGTCCAATTTTTCTAATCCCATTTCCTATACCGCATCTGCATATAATAGGATTTGGGTTATGCACGTCCACACAGATATTAAAAACACTTCTCCATATCCTTAAAATTTGGATTCGGAGCAGAGGATTATCCATACCACTTTCACCCCTAGCCTCGAGGCTCCTTGTACCCTAGAAGCGGAAGAAGCTCACGGGGGGCCAAGTCCGTGGTGCTCTTCGTTCTGTCGCGTCCTAGCCTCAATCTGCCCATCGAGGCGGTTATCGAGTACCTCAGCACGCCTAACATGATGGTCGCTGCCCACTAGAGTGTCGCACCTGACATGTTGCAAGCGTATGTTTCAAGTGTTTCAAATGTTTCAGAAGTATGTTCCAAGTGTTTCACGTGGGTGTTGCAAAATTAGATCGAGGTGTTGTAAGTGTTTCAGAGGCATGTTGCAAGTGTTTGTTTAAAATGTTGCATATGTTTTTAGACGTATGTTTACAAGCGTTTTTTATTTGGATGTTGCATATGTTTCACACATGTTGCAAGAGTATGTTCCAATGGTTTTAGCTGTTTCAGTCTTATATTGTAGTAAGTGTTTTCATGTTGCAAGTGTTTTATCTATATGTTGCATATTTTTACACACATATTTCAAGTGTATGTTCCAAATATTTTGTCTTCTTCAGACGTATGTTGCATTCAACCGTTTCATGTTTCTGAAGTATGTTCATAGAGTCATCGGGGCATGGCCTAGGCTCCTAGGGATCGGGCGCAGATCAGGATGCATGGCGCGCCTAGGTGCTGTGGACGGCGGCATGCTTGTCCTTATCCCAGCTCTCGGGTCCCGCCCACACAGAGAGAGGAGTGTGGTCGTTGGGAAAGAGTCCATTAGAAACTCTATTTATGTAATAATACTACTTAAGTACTTTTTATATGTGTGGGATATGGACATATATTAATTTATGTTGTCGCTTGTGATACAATTGTGCTAGAATATATATTTTTATATGTATTACATGATGTGTGGTGTCTGTTCTGATCTGTGCTGTTACAGCAAGTGCGGTAGTGCCACACTCTGGTGCGGCAGTGCCACACCCAGCTACAATAGCAAACCATGTTGTGCATAAACTATCATTTACATCATGTTTTACATACCTGACACAGTATGCAGCACCCTATAGGAGCATGGATGTAGGGGGAGCCCCATCACTTTCAGTAAAATATGAATCTTGGCTTCTTATGCCAATTTGAAAATTCAATTCTCTATTCACATACTTAGGGGGAGGCTCTACACCCATGGCTCGAAAATCTCAGTATTTATTTCATATCTTTTGTAAGCTCTAATTGGGTTGTCATCAATCACTAAAAAGGGGGAGATTAAAAGTGCAATCAAGCTCTAATTGTGGGTTTTGGTGATAATGACCATGCAATTAGAGGACTAATGAGATTTATCGAGATGACAAGCAGGGAATTTATGTTCGAGGATGCTACATGGAATGGAGGAGCCCCCAATTATAAATATAGATGGCTTCAAACTTAAAAGAGGTTTAAATTCTTTTATATTTTAAATTTGAGTATAGGAGAAGCTGTACTATAAATAGGGACACAATGCTTAAGCTAATATGTGCTACCAAGTGCTCAAACATACACATGCATCATTAGATTCACAGCCAAGACAGTCTACACTTCACTCTTACCCTTGCTGTCTTGCATGGTGCGGCACTGCCGTACTGACGCGACTTAAGTGACCGTAGGGGCCTAGAGGTATTTATACCCTTCCCCTTCCTTCCCAACTATACTTTGCCTCTTCGATGACATAATATTTGATAGTACTAATCATTCTTTTTGTGAGGAATTTAGTAGGATCATGACCAAGAGATTTGAGATGTCCATGATGGGTGAATTGAAGTTCTTCCTTGGATTTCAAATCAAGCAAGTGAAGGATGGAACTTTCATTAGCCAAATAAAGTACACCCATGATATGCTCAAGAAGTTTGACATGGTGAATGCCAAGCCTATCAAAACTCCTATGCCAACCAATGGACATCTAAATCTCAATGATGAAGGGAAAGCCATTGATACTAAGGTATATCACTCCATGATCGTCTCTCTACTTTATTTGTACGCATCTAGGCCCGATATTATGCTTAGTGTGTGCATGTGTGCTAGATTTCAAGCTAACCTGAAAGAGTATCACTTAGTGGCCGTTAAGAGAATCTTGAGATATTTAGTACACACTCCTAACCTTGGCTTGTGGTATCCTAAGGGCTCTAGGTTTGATCTACTTGGATATTCAGATTCCGATTACACCGGTTGCAAAGTAGATCGAAAAAGCACTTCAGGGACATGTCAATTCCTTAGATGGTCCCTAGTGTCTTGGAGTTCTAAAAAGCAAAATTGTGTAGCCCTTTTCACCGCCGAGGTCGAATATGGTGCAGCCGGTGCATGTTGTGCTGAATTACTTTAGATGAGGCAAACCCTTCAAGATTTTGGATGTCACTTCACAAAAATCCCACTCTTGTGTGATAATGAAAGTGCCATAAAGTTAGCCAATAATCCCATAAGTCACTCAAGAACTAAGCACATAGACATCCGATATCATTTCTTGAGAGACCACGAAGCCAAAGGAGATATCGAAATTCGCCATGTGAGCACCGAAAAGCAGCTAGCCGATATCTTCACTAAGCCTCTTGATGAGTCAAGATTTTGTGCTTTGCGTAGTGAGCTAAATATACTTGATTCTCGTAACATGGTTTGAACTATAGCACACCTTGATTGATAAACTAGCATGGATAGGAGAAATGAATTGCGAAGTATAAATATTGTGCTTAAAATATTTTATCATAAGAAACAAGTGCATTATGATCATTATTTGTATTGATTATTTGTTGTTGATCATAGTGTGCTTGAGATATGTGTCCATATCCTATATATATAGAGGTATTTAGTTAGTAGCTCAATTTGTTGTACTAGGAAGTACGGCTATGCCGCGCCTGCCCTACGACAGTGCCACACTTTGAATTTTAACTAAAATTCGGCCCACGACAGCAATTACCGTGGGGGCCCATCTTACCTCTTATTTCCCTGGCCCCTAGGGTAACTCTCTCCCTTATCCCGACTGCAGCCGTCGCCTCTCCTCTCGCACACGCATGTCGCCGCCATCACGCCTCTGTCCAGCCACACTGCCACCTCTAGCATTGCCATAGCCTATTGCTATTCTTCTACGTCATCATCAGCAGCAGCCCTAGCTCATGGGCGAAGCTGATTCATCTCTTTTCTCCTTAATCCTCGAAAACCAAGATGGCCTCCGGAGGTGATGATGACCGGAGGGGGAAGAGGAAGATGATAGAGCCTCGAGAGAAGCAAATGCCTCATCGTGGTCATGGTAGGACCATAGGGGGCAACAACAGTGCAGCAGACAGAGATGTTGCTAGAGAGAGGGGGAGGAGAAATCAGATGATCTAGGATGAGGAGAACTTGGAGAGGGCTGGACACACTATTCCTCCAGGTGCTTGCCCAGATATTTCACCTCATCTTAAGGAGTTTCACAGGAGCTACATCAGAGAGTATTCTGAGGATTTAGTCATGAGGCGTCTTGTTGACACACATGCTCATCCCGTGCTCAACTATGCGGGAAAGCTGAAGATGGTGGAGGAAGCACGTGAGAACAATCCCTATGAGCAGCCAAAGGATTTAGAGATAGACTACAAGTTTTGGAATGAGTTTCATTCCAACTTCTATGTATCTGTGAACTTCAACTCCAAGAAATCCAAAGTTGTTAAGATGCAGTATGTTGATTAGGAGGAGATGAAGGCAAAGAATGAGCCAGAATTCAATAAGGTGATCAAGGCTTGCGAGTTGTTTGGCCTCACTGATATTATGGGCTTTAGATATAATTGGAATGAGGAAGTGCTAGCCTAGTTCCATGCCACTTTCTTCTATAGCATCTACACTGATGAGATTCACTGGATGACTGAGGGATGCCATTATAGAGTTGATTTTGTGACTTTCAGCAAGATCCTTGGTTTTGGAGAGGAAGAGCGGGGCTTCACTTATATTCATGATGAGGCTAGAGCTGAGATCCGTGATATTGCCTATATGTGGATTGACAGGAGAAGTGTAGATGGAAAAGTCAGTGGCCTAAAGAGCTATTATTACATTCTGAGTAATTTGATCAGGACACTATCAATCCCAAGGATGGAGTAGTCTCTGATCTTAATGGCTATGTGAGGAATGTGCTTGCTAGATTTGCTCCTAGAGGTGACAGGTTTAATGTCCCTCGCTTCATGTGGCATGAGCTAAGGAACGCCATGGAGGATGGGAGAAAGGGGATACCCTATGCTCCTATCTCATGTTTATGATTGAGAGCATCTCTGGCTAAAGATTTGAGAAAGATGGTCTTCACACTGTCTACAAAATTGAGAAGACCCGAGGGGCAACTGCTAGCAGGGCAGTGAGATGCTCTCCATCAGTTAAGGACGTGCCTGAGTCATCCTGCTCTAGGCCTCGCAAGGAAAAGAAGATAGAGAAATTTGGGAAGTGGATCAAGGCCATCTTCACCATATGCACTTATGCAGCGAGGACTGCATATCAGGACCGGTTGTAGAATCATGAAGCCAATCGGGAGGCTAGAGAGCGTGCAGGGCTGCCATCTCTTTCTCCAGTTCAGTCACCGTCGAGGTTAGTTGGCCTCCCTAGTCTTTCTGAGATAGATTCAGAGAATGAGGAGGATGAAGAGCAGGAGCAGCCAGAGCTTGATCCACACACCAGTTTGAGATCCACCTTGCAGTCCATGAGGAGGAGCACCAGGCGTGAGCGTCACATTTCGACCACTCATCGCCAAGGGAGGGCGGTGGTGTCTTCTTCTTCCTCCAATAACAACGATTATGATGATGATGGTGAAGAGGAGGACGTCGCAGGTCTAGTGCAGCTGCTAGTGGCGATGATGTCGATTGGGACACCATCCAAGAGGATGAGGAGTGAGTGTTGGTCTTTCTTCTTTTCTTCTCTTTTTGGTGCTTTATGCCAAAGGAGGAGAAAATTAGAGGGGTCAACAACTTTTTTGACGCCATGGAGATTGCTATAGCTAGAGTTATATTTGTATCCGTTTAGAGTAGTCTTCGTTAAGTGAGAGTTTGAGAGTTCATTAGAAACTCTATTTTATGTAATAATGCTACTTAAGTACTTTTTATATGTGTGGGATATGGACATATATTAATCTATGTTGTCGCTTGTGATATAATTGTGCTAGAATGTATATCTTTATATGTATCACATATTGTGTAGTGTCTGTTCTGATCTATGCTGTTACAGCAAGTGCGGCAGTGCCGCATCCAGCTGCAACAGCAAACCATGTTGTGCATAAACTGTCATTTGCATCACGTTTTACATACCTGACACAGTATGCCGCACCCCACAGGAGCATGGATGTAGGGGGAGCCTCATTACTTTCACTAAAATATGAATCTTGGCTTCTTATGCTAATTTGAGAATTCAATTCTCTATTCACATACTTAGAGGGAGGCTCTATACCCATGGCTTAAAAATCTCAGTATTTATTTCATATCTTTTTGTAAGCTCTAATTGGGTTGTCATCAATCATCAAAAAGGGGAAGATTGAAAGTGCAATCAAGCCCTAATTATGGGTCTTGGTGATAATGACCACACAATTAGAGAACTAATGAGATTTATCGAGATGGCAAGCAGGGAATTCATGTTCGAGGATGCTACACGAAATGGAGGAGCCCTCAATTACAAATGTAGATGACTTCAAACTCAAAGAATGTTTAAATTCTTTTATATTTTGAATTTGAGTATAGGAAAAGTCATACTATAAAGGGAGACACAATGCTTAAGCTAGTATGTGCTTCCAAGTGCTCAAACATACACATGTATCTTCAGATTCACAGCCAAGATAGTCTACACTTCACTATTACCCTTGCTGTCTTACGTGGTGCGGCACTGCCGCACTTGAAGAGAGGCACTACCGCGACTTAAGTGACCGTTGGGGGCTGGGGGTATTTATACTATTCTCCTTCCTTCCCAACAGTACTCTGTCTCTTCTTTCTCACTTTAGCACTTCCAAAACAGAGCAGGAGCTCTCTCTCTCCCTCCATTGTTGACCTCAAGCCCCTAAGCAAATCTATTGATTTTCCCATCAATCCTTGAGGGAAAAGGGGTGCAAAACTCGATTAGAGAGCAGCTCCATTGATTCTCCAACTCTAAAGAGCAATTGGTTCATGTTTTAGCCGACGGTTGTGTTGTTACTCTTGGAGCTTGGCTCCTAGCCAGCTAGAGCGTCGCCCGTGGAGCTTGCCAACTTATGTGGTAGTCCTGAAAGGTTTGTAACCATCTCTTAAAGCTAGTGAACTCACCCCTCATCTCAAGAGTTAAGTCTCTTGATTTGAGAACGAGGAAGGGTTGAAAAACCCTAAGCCTTAGTGGCTAACATCAACAACGTGGAGGTAGGCAAGCCTTAGTGGCGAGCCGAACCACTGGATAAATCATTGTGTCACTTGTGCTTAATTTACATTACTTGCATGACATATTGTGGTTGAGGTGATTACTAGAGTTTCTAGTCGATCTACTTGTGTGTTGTGTTCCTAACACTTCTAGCTCTTGATCTGTAATTGTCATACATGCAGTTAGTTAGAAAATTTCTCCGATCTAAGTTTTCGTTCACGGATTTTGAACTATGATTCGAAGTTATCTGCAGGTACGACAGTGCCGCTGTTCTGGCCCGGGAGTGCCGCCCTCCAGAGCGACAGTGCCGCTGGATGAATTTAATAAAAGTTTGAGTATTTATTTTAACAGACCTATTCACCCCTCCTCTAGGCCAACCAGAGATCCTACACACGCCCTTATGGTAAGTATTTGGATTGGGAGCGTTACCAACTCTTAATATTACCTACGAAGAAGATCTGTCATATGTCCAGTACGTGTTAGCAAATGAGACTAAGTGGATTGAAGATTATACGGAAGATGGTGGAATAGAGTCGAAGATGTGGTTTATATTCAAGCGCTGGAGATTGCAGCAGGTTTCCCCAATGTTTCCCCACTTCTAGTTAGCTACGGTTTCTGGGAAGATATCCGTAGCATGAGTTTGATCATTCTCACATGGGATTGGATGGTCTATATTTTGAGATTTGGAAGCAAGTTGCTAAAGCAAAGATGAGTTTCGGAGCTTTGTTGGAAGTGCATAGAAAAGACATGTTTCCCTCGCTCAGTATTCATACAAAACATGAGCTTGAAAACGCTGTATGGGGTCACAAATGAAAGATTTTTATGATGCCCACGTTGCTGGCATTGACAAAACGGCTTGAGACGATAAAGCTCGTGAGGTGATAACAGAGGCTGTTACAGAAATGTTTCCAAGACACAGTTAACTATCTGGATTACGCCAGGAAAAAGTTAGACATTGCCAAAGATATAAGAGTGGCGTGGCAACTGCTCAGATTTACATGTACGGTGAACAAGAGCGTACAGTACAATTTTTTTATCCATAGTTTATTGCGTGTACATACTTACTCCCTCTATCCCAGTTTATTTGCACGTTTGGGTTCAAATTTTTTCCCATATTAATCGGTCACCGAACCCGACGGAGCATGCAGCAGTGGCAGGAACCATCAGAGCAATGCAGCGCTAGACAACCGCACAACGCCAGTGTGTCAGACCAAAACAATAAAAAAAACTAAAAAAAAATCAACGGAGGCTACATCGGCTCCATCCAGAAGCTGCGGGGGCTACGTGACCCATCCTGGCATAATAAAATGGCCTTGCCTCCGCACAACTATCCACCACTGCAACCGGTCTATATTTATAGGGGTATTTTAATAATTTTCTATCTATTTTGGTTGCCGTGCTCAATCTCAGAAATGCAAATAATTCGGGACGGAGGGAGTATATTTATGTATACGGATACACAGAAAGAGGACATCAGAGCTCAGAGAACTGACAGTGGCAATCACACACTGGTGAGGGAGCCATCGTTCACCATCTTTATTTGCCATTTCCAGAACCAGAGCCGTAGCCGTAGCCGTGTCCCTCGCCGTAGCCTGAGCCTGTACCAGCTCCGTATCCACTTCCTGAACCCTCACCGTATCCAGAGCCTTGGCCATGACCGGAGCCCGAGCCACAGCCGTAACCTTCACCGTAGCCGGATCCTGATCCATGGCCGGAGCCAGAGCCGGAACCTTCGCCATAGCCAGATCCTCGACCGGAGCCACTTCCATGACCATGCCCTTCGCCATACCCAGATCCTTGGCCGTGACCTTCACCTTCACCTGCACCTTGCCCTTGACCATAACCATAACCATAACCATAACCATAACCTGAACCTGAACCTGAACCCGTGCCGGCACCAGCTCCTGACCCCGCACCAGAGCCGGCGCCAGAGCCAGCATACGATCCTGCACCAGAGCCCGCACGGGATCCCGCCGATGAACCGGCACCGGACCCGGAACCTGAGGCCGAGCCAGAGCCTGATCCCGACCCGGACGCTGAGCCAGAGCCAGAGCCAGCGGCACCACCACCACCTATGCCGATGCTAATCCCAGTACCGATCCCAATGCCTGCGCCGCCGCCACCACCGAGGTCGATGCTCAGGTCCATTCGAGAAATGCGGCCCTCGGATGTGAGAGCAAGGGCAGCAAGCACGATGATGGTGATGCCAAGGAAAATGGTCGTGATCGGAGGTCGAGACATCATCCTAAATTCCTCTAGGAGAAGCCGGAACAATAATGCACCTGTACAGATTGTGTTCCTTTCTATGGATTCAGGTGTATGTTCAAAGGAGTATATGCTATGTATGTCTCCTTTCAACTCCTGGTCTTTCCTGCTGCTCGAGACGCAGCAAGCTGTGGCATTTATAGGACCCAAAAGCAGGGTTTCACAAATAGTGCCTGGCTTATTGGTGGCACGAAACTTGTGGTGCTGTGGCCATTGGACGGCTGAATTTCGGAGTGGTGCTCTTGGTATCTTGTTAGAGCGTACAACGCAGTAGTGGAGTAAGGACGGTGCAAAAGGACATGGGCCTGACACTATAGGAAAAGCACTGGTGCTTTGAGAGGTTGTGATGGAACAGGCCACTGGTCAGCGACGACCCTGGCCGGCACGCCCGCCACGACGGCCCCGTCGGGGAGGGCCAGCACCGGCGTCGTCCACCAGGCTTGGCGCGGCCCAGACGGAGGTCCTCCGCCGCGTCCTGCACGATCATGCGCGCGCCCGAGGAGCCCCACATCGTCGTCGTCCGTCGTCCGGTCCCCTGCTTTGCCCTGTGCATGCGGGGGTTATAACGAACGGAGCCGCGAGGGGAAGGCTGACCCGAGATCTTTCGTGCCGCCCCTGCCGTGCTTCTCCGCGTCACGCTCGCGCCACACGCGGCCCCCGACGCCGCCACGTTCGGCATCCTCACCTCCTTGCTCTGCCGCGCCGGCCAGCCCTCCGCCTCCGTGAACATCCTCCGTGGGATGCCGCCCCTCCTCCTCCTCAACCCGGGACCCGCACCACTGCCGCACGTACTCGCTTCCCTCCTGCTCCGGGGCGCGTCAGGCCGGGACGTGCTCGGGTTCCTCAACGACATGCTCTGTCGGGTGCTCGAGGAGAGCAGGGCTTTCTTCCAGGTGCACAAAGGCGGAAGGCGCCGTGTACATGCACCAAGGCGTCAGCTACTTGATGTAGCAGCTCGATCTCTCGTTGAGGATGGCGTACTGCACCAGAGTTGATGACATCAACGAGATCAACATCCTCCAACAAGGCGAAGGCCATGGCTACGGTGATGAAACTGCATCGTCATCATGGAGATCTAACGACGGAACGGGTAAGGTTTTTACCGGATATGGAGATCGAATGACCAGCTGTCCAACAGCGTCGAGTTCGACCTGCGTCCGTACTCCTACACCCAGGCGGTCTGGGTGAGTGTTCCCGAGCCGGTGAAGGCGGCCGTGGAGCAAACGAGGCCGGGGTTCCACGGCGGTGTGCATGCGCTCCTCTGCATCCTGCTGCTGCGCATGACGTGCACCGCCTCTAACCTCAGGACGCGGTGCACCACCATGGCGTGCGGAAGCGGGAGCGGAGCTCCGGGTGACGGTGATAGGGCCGGGGTGCTTGCTGCAGCGGCGTTTGATGCAGTGGCGTTTGAGCATCATGCAGCTTAGGCGAGGGTCTGGGCACCGAGGCAACGCCGGACCGGATAGGTTTCCAGGGGTTCCGTGCATATTTGCCCGCCATGTGGCAACGCCGCAGGGCAAATATGGACAAACGGTGTATTAGTTTATAGGTTTAGGTATCTAGAAATGCGTTCCAGGGCCTAAGTGACACACGGACAAGTTTAAGGACCTCTTATGCATTTAACTCAAAAGAAAATCATAACTTTTCTATATATGAATATGAAGTTGGATGTAGATAATTTATTTTACGAATCACTGAAAGATTGAGATTGAGTTGCTGTTGATGATCACGTTGCCTAGTTTCACCATAAAATCAACCAACGCTCAATTCACAAAAGAAGATGAATTGTGGAAATCAACGCAATCTATAACTTCGTAGTTGATAACATGGTACACTAATAGCTAACTGATGTATCTGAAATCTGAACACAACTTATATATTCAGGGAAATAGAACGAACGTAAACTCAGGTCTCGTACAGCATCCATTCATCTAAACGTACATATAAAACGTCCACAGAACCAACATGTAAACATGTCATCGGATCACTACAATACATAAAACCTAACTGCAATTGTTATTTATATCTTCCTATAAGCTAATCCAGGGATGATAATGATTATTAGAGAAACAGGTCTTCAAGGTAGTAACACACACATGCATATATCAGTGGTGATCTTGCCCACTTCGAGATCCAGGCATCCAGCGCTAGACCCTACGGCCTACGCTTGATCTTGCACTAGACCCGGCACTTGATCCTGCACTGGACGCAGCGTGTGAACTGCCATCGGAGCCTGAAACAGAACCTGCAGCTGATGAAGCACTTGATCCGGTACTTGAACTACTTCCAGAGGACCCGACGCTGATTTGGCCTCGTGGACGTGTCTGCTTCCACCTCCTAAACTTTAGTCGCTGTCCCATCAAATATTTGGACACATATATAGAAGAATATTTAGACACATGTATGGAGTATTAAATATAGACTATTTACAAAACTAAATGCACAGATTGAGACTGTTTTGCGAGACGAATTTTTTAAGCCTAAGTAGTCCATGATATGATAATGTGGTGCTACAGTAACATATGCTAATGACGGATTAATTAGCTTAATAAATTCATCTCGCGGATTACTGACGGATTCTGTAGCTTGTTTTTTTATTAGTATCCAAACACCCCATACAACATCTCCATGTGACACCTCTTAAACTTTAGTGTCTGAATCCAAACACCCCCTAATTCAATACCAACTCCAGCACCGAGTCCAAGCCCCAAGCCCCGAGCCTGAGCCTGAACCAGAAGCTGATGCTGATCCAGAGCCTGAACCAGACGCAGATGATGGGCCTGATCCAGAGCCTGAACCAGAGCCACTGCCACCTAGACCTATACTGACCCCAACACCAAGCCCAAGACCCGGACCTCCTGATCCTGATCCAGAGCCCGAGCCAGACCCTGACCCTGAGTTAGAGCCAGACGCTGATGCTGAACCAGAGCCAGAACCCCCGGGCACCAACGCCTGCACCTAGACCGATCCCGACTCCGATCCCAAGACCATTCCCAAGGTTGATGCCAAGGTCCTTCCGAGCAGCACGGCTCTCCCCCACCCCCACTGGCGCAAGCAACACGCCAACCACAAGTACGATTCCTAGTGGAAGAATGGCCTTCTTCATGTCTTGTTGATCTGTATTTTTTTGCCTACGAACAGTTTGCTATGTTATGTGCGATGCAAGCTTCGACAAACCCCCATGCTTGTTAGCGATAAGGACTTTTCGGAGTGGTGTGGTTGAATCGCGCGCGTGTTCGCTCTGGAGCCTCCGTGCGTCGTACATGTGGCCGCGAGCTGAGCAAAGTGAGAGTTTTAGCACAGCAGCGGCCGCCGTGCGCGTGCTCACGGTCACGGCCATGCATGGTGTGTAGTGCAGTGGGCGGCTGGTTTAGTCGCCGCCGGCGAGCTATTGACTAGCGCGCTGTTCGACACGTTTTTGGCGGCCCTTGTGGGATGTAAAGTTGTTAGTGGTGGGAGGAAATAAAGTTGTGAGAGTGGGAGAGAATGGCCAGGTGGCAATGGCTTACCTGCCTCAAGCAAGTACGTAGATGACTACTGGAGGCAGGTGGGACGACTAGTTGGTGCTGTGTGCAAACGTCCCGTTCGCTTTGCCTTACCGATCGTACTTTTTTTTTAGTCAATAAATAATATTTTTCTTAAATAACAAATCAGCTAGCCATAACTTATCAGCAGGACAAAAGCTGATGTATGTGCCTACCGACGACGTAAACAGATAGATACCCACGCATGTGCGTTTTCTTCTTCATTTGGTTCATAGTTCATACACGGTAGGACTTTGTCGATCCAGCGGTGCCTGCCATTTTTTTAGTCAGCACTGCTGCTGGTCAAATCTACAGTTATTTGCCTCACAAGTCATAGTCCTCACTATCCATGCATATTTCATGCTCATTTTAAATTAGGGTAAAATACATTTTCAACCTTCAACTTGCAATAAAGTTTGATTTTCAACCTTCAACTATGAAACCGGGTAACATACGCCCTACAACTATCAAAACCGGTCAAATTTAATGTCCATGCATACTCCATGCTCATTTTAAATTAGGGTAAAGTACATTTTTCAACCTCCAACTCGCAATGAAGTTAGATTTTCAACCTTCAACTATGAAACCGGAAAACATACAGCCTACAACTATCAAAACCGGTCAAATTTGGTCCTCGGTTGGTTTTAAAAATGATTTTCTATTTTCTAATAATAATAAAATCCAGTTCGATCTCTAGAAGTTCATAATTAATTTATTTTAAAATAAATGCAGGCAAGAGATAGCAATGCTACCGTATACATTAACACAGGGCTTGACGCTCGTGGTTCACCTCTCGAGTTGTTTTTGGCCAAAAGCAAGGCGGTGCGCGCAGAGACGAAGGCATCAAACTGTCATGTAACAGAACAGAAAGCAAACAATTTAATTTCGTGCAAAATTAAATTCCGTACGAAATTTAATTCCATGCAAAATTTAAAACAATTTTTAAATATAACATCAACATATGTATAGCATCTTTAGAAGAAAACATGAACTAGTTTCATATTTTTATAATTTAAAATAAATTAATTACGAACTTGTAGAGATCAAACCAGATTTTTATTATTATTAGAAAATAGAAAACCGCTTTTGAAACCAGCCGATGACCAAATTTGTCCGGTTTTGATAGTTGAAGGGTGTCTGTTACCCGATTTCATAGTTGAAGGTTGAAAATCAAACTTCAATGCGAGTTGGAGGTTAAAAAATATACTTTACCCTTTAAATTACTATATCCATCCATAAAAGAAATCAATTCTCGTATTTCGAGAAGTCAAACAGTTTAAGCTTTGACTAAAATTATACAAAAATATATTAATCCTCACGAAACAAAATAAGTACCATTACATTAGTTATAGAATATATTTTCATAATAAATTTAGTTGGAGACATAAATGCTAATACTATTTACTATAAATTTGGTCAAAGTTAAACTTGTTTGACTGGTACGTTTCCTATAATTGCATTCTTTTGGAGAATGTGGGAGTAGTATATACAGTGAGCGTGTGCATTTGAATAATGACAGTGAAATTAAGATTTTTTTGAGAGATTAGACTGATGCACTCAACATCAACAGTATTGCAAAATGAAAGCCTCATCAGTCATCAGTACCTAAGATGGTTACTGTCGGTGTTTGATGATAGGTAACTCATCACGGGGTTATCCGGGACAATGTTTGAAGGACTTCAACGTACGCAGAACTCAATAGTAAATGTAAAGAGACGAACGATTTATACTGATTCGGGCCCTCTTGTCGAGTAATAGTCTTTACGTCTAGTCGGCGTGTAGCCTTTTGCGTTGGATTGATTGTATGATTGTTAGGATTAAACGGGGTACGCCATACCACTCTTTATATAGGAGAGAGGGTAAAGACACATATCTAGTCCTAGTTGGTTACAAGAGAAGAGTCGTAGTCCTATTACAAAATCTAGCTTTGATAGTAAGCCGACTAAGTCAATCTAGAATAACTTGAAGTCCACGCCACCTTGTCTCACGTCCTTCAATAGATCGTAGGTCATCCCAGGGCCCATCCAGGTAGTACCCCGTGGGGAACTCCTAGGACCCTAGTCCGTCAAGCCACCGAGCGTGTCATGGTTGTACTCGGAAGACTTCTTGTTCCTCCTGGTCTTGCCAAGTAGAAACAAGCGTAGTCCGAGTGCTTTCATGAGTGAAGCCATGAGGTGCTCTGTAAAGCCTTCGGGCGACGTGCACTTTTTAAAAAAGTGCACTCACTGAGTGTAGCCCCCGAGCGTCTTGCTATTTGCAAAACAAAGAGTTAGAGGGTCTAAAAGAAAAAAAACATCCGTAGAGGATATGTACCCTGTAGCCCCAAGCCTATGTCCAAGTACTTGTACTCGAGATAAGGATCTAAAAACAATATACTCGAGGATGAGAGTGTCAGCGAAGATTATTGTCCTATCTGCTTGTGCAGAAGCAGGTAAGACGTGTCAGAGTCAGATACAAAGCTTTAGTACAGTTGATCCAAAGATGCTCAAGATATTCATGGAAATATGCCATAAAAGGTGCTACCGGGTGTACTATGACTTCACATGCACTGGGAAAAGGCCGTCGATACACTAAAAGGTGTAGTGGAACGCACTGTACCCTTGTAGTGTAGCACGTGAACTTGTGTAGGAGTCAGTAGCTTATTCGTGTATTCCACGTGAACCCGGTCCATAGACAACACCAAGACGCCTATAAAAACCCTCCTAGCGAGCACTTGAACTTTAGTTGTAGAAGAAGCAAAGTGGCTCAGAGTTTGAAGCTTGCAAATATGGTGGTGAGCGAAGTAGACTAGCCCCCGAGAGTACTTGGTTGGTATAACCAAGAGCTGTAGTGACTAGAAGAATTCTTGTGAGATGGTTTAGAGTTAGGCTAAACCCGCAGTTGTGCACAGTAGAGAAGTCTAGAACTACAACTAGAAGAAGTCTTGTGACGTCTGGTATGGTGGCACATCCAGCAGTCCCATGTCAGTTCGTCTAGGGTGCCTGTCAACATCTGTTCATGAAGGGTCATACCCGGACCCGAATGTGTACAGTTGGCATCGGTTGGGTGGCAAGATGTGTGAGTAGCTCATACTGCATACTAGCCTACAGGCTTCCTCTTGCAGTAACTATGCTCCTAAGGGTAGTTGGTCAACAAATATTCATAGCTAGATAGTCTACCCAAGGTTCTAGGCTAGGACACACTGCACTTCTGTTATCTACCAGATGCATTACTCTTCTCTTGGATCCAGGTGCATCGGGTACGAAAGTACCTACTGAGAAGCACTTAGAGTATGAGTACTCTATTTTATCCAAGTAGGTGTTGTATTTGTTATTGACTGAAAAGATCTTGTATCCAATACTTGTAACTCTCTAAATAAATAGTCGCTCATTATTCTAAGTGGTCATGAATCTTGTAAAGTGTGCAACTCTATGTCCATTGAACTTTTGTTGAATAAAAAAATCTTCATCTGAGTACTGTGCTATTAGTGCATACTGTTAAGCTATTGTCCGAGTACTACATCAATCATCTGGGTACTTCATGATGTGGCCATGTAGATAATGGTCGTAGCATGGCAGGTACCCGGAGGGAGTGAATCCAAAGGATAAGTTTGAACACATTGTGATGCGTTGGAAATCCTGAAAAGGCGTGCAACCATTGTATCAACCGCTTAGCTGCATTAAAATGGAAGGGAAACCGAAATGCCGTGTCTGTTGGTGTGATTATCGGGCCACAACACGGTGAAAACTCTATAAAAAGGGAACCATTCCTATGCATCATCTTCATCTGCTCCATTTGCTTTCTACCTAAGCCCCCGAGCCACTGTGAGCGCTGCCAATCTCGCATCCTAAAACCCTAGATCTATAAAAAGCTCTGCTTGATGGGTAAGGGCAAGAACTCGAGCGCCACCACCAAGAAAGTCACCGAGAAGAGGGCGTTTGAGGTGCCAAAAATGGCTGCCGCTACTCAGATCTGGCCAGCGCTGGTCACAAAGTAGAAGCATGTCTTGAAGCTCCATGAATAGGGCCATCTGCCGGAGCAGAAACTTGGGGAATGAAAGGTGCCTGGAGAGCACCGTATTCCCAATCTTGAGCCAGGTGAGATTGTTCTCTTTGTGCCGTTCATCTAGCATGGGTTAGGGGTGCCTGCTTATCCCTTTTTGCATAGGTTTTTGCATTACTATGGCATAACCCTAAATCATTTGAATCCTAACTCCATCCTGCATCTTTCTATTTTTGTTCATCTTTGTGAAACTTTCCTTGGCATCCCCCTGTCTATATATCACTCTTTTCCGCTACTTTTTCAAACTGAAACCACACTCGAACACCACAAATCCAAGTGTTTGGGGGGGGGTGCTGGTATTCATTTCCGCATAGGGAGGAAGAACGAGTATGTCCACTATACCCTGGTGGATTCTATAAAGAACTAGTTTTATGCGGGGAACATGTGGCCCCCTAGAGGTGCATAGAAACACCGCACCAGTACCCAACAACCACTGGGATAAAGAGATGCTGAGTGCGACATAACTTGAAGGTATTCATCCTTTCCTTAAGCAAATCTGAGCCATAAAGGACCAAGGCCTTAGTGGAATCAGAGTGGTTGCCAGCTTCACTAGGCGCCAAGTACAACCTCTATAGGAGAGGATACACTATGGGTTCGAGTACACTAGGCCAGAGGACCCTGCCTGAGTAACCACTGATGAACTGATGGAGGATAAAGTTCTAGAGAGAATTTAGAATGTGCTTGCATCGGTACAGGTGATACCATACCAGTACCAAGAGTGTGATCATCAGAATCCACCAGCCGTTGTAAGTATATTGACATTGTGATCTGTAAATATCTTAATACTGTGAAAAATTTGACTCATGTGTGTTGATGTAGGAGTTGGGGCAAAATTTCAATGATTTGTCTACCTGTCCTCCGCATCTCGACTCTAGAGGAGTTGGCAGAAGCAGAGTGGAGTCTAGCAGAGTAGACGGAGGGAGCGCCGCCTCCGCCATCCCTATAGACCAGGAAGCCAGGGTTGAATATGAAGGGAGCCCATACATCCTCATAGTCCTGGCAAACCCAAGTGCCAGGCAAGGAGCCGCTGGTGGAAAACGATCGTTGGAGGCCGATGTTGCTGCCAGGAGCGGGTGAAAGTTCTGGTTTGGTTTTAGTGAATTGATGAAACCCTAAGTGCTAACCTAATTTATAAAAGTGATCATGAGATAGGTAGCGCTATTCCAAGTGGTGGAGCAATGATGAAGATCATGATGATGGTGTGACCATGGTGATGATCAAGTGCTTGGACTTGGAAAAGAAGAAAGAGAAAAACAAAAAGCTCAAGGCAAAGGTGAAATTTGATAGGAGCTTTTTGGTTTGGTGATCAAGACACTTAGTGAGTGTGATCACATTTAGGATCTATAGCCGTACTATTAAGAGGGGTGAAACTCGTATCAAAATGCGGTTATCAAAGTGCCACTAGATGTTCTAACTCATTGCATATGCATTTAGATCTAGTGGAGTGCTAACACCCTTGAAAATGTTTGTGAAAAATATGCTAACACACATGCACAAGGTGATACACTTGGTGGTTGGCATATTTGAGCAAGGGTGCAGAAGTTAGTGAAGTAAAGGAGGTGATTGTCACTAATTTTCAGTGACCGGACGCTGCTCTCACAGTGATCGGACGCTCAGGCGGGTGAATCCGATTAGTAGAGGCCAAGGCAGTGTAACCTAGGGTATTGCACCAGACATAGTTAAGGGTCCGGTCGAGATGCACCAGATGTGTTCGGTCACTCTAGAACCTCTCTGGAAGTGATCGGACTCCAGGCGTAGATGCGTCCGGTCATCTCAGCAGAGCGTACGGTCACAAGGTGAAGGCTTGGGCGCGTGTGGGCTGAAGTGAGCACTGGTGCATCCGGTCTTGGACTGTGGTGCGTCCGGTCGTTCTTTAACACATGCGAGGAAGCGAGTTGACTGTTGAGATCTTATGCGCGAGGTTGAACATACGAGACACATGGACGGCGATCGGTGACCGGATGTTGGGGCTAGTGCGTCCGATTGATCAAACTGATGCGTTCGATCACCTCGAGTTGGGCTGCAGTGAGAGCTCAACGGCTCTATTTTGTGGGGGCTTCTATTTAAGCCCCATGGCTGGCTCAAGCTCACTCTCTTGTCCATTTGCATTGACTTAGCAACCTTGTGAGCTTAGCCAAAGCCCTCCCACTCATCTCCATCATAGATTGATCATCTTTGTGAGTTTGAGAGTGAATCCAAGTGCATTGCTTGAGTGATTGCATCTAGAGGCACATGGTATTCATGTTTTGCTGTAGATTTCACTTGTTACTCTTGGTGGTTGCCACCACCTAGACGGTCTGGTGCAACGAGGATCGTCGAGCGGAGGAAGGTGCATGTCTCCGACTCTGATCGTGGTGATTGTGAGGGGTACTCTAGTGGATTGCTCATGGCTTGTGTGATCCTCATCTTATGTTGGTTGTGCGGCACCCTATTGAGGGTTTTGCGTGTGATGCTAATTAGCCGTGAACCTCCAAGTGTGTATATTGCCACAATAGGGAGTAGCTTGCCGGCAAGCAAGTGAACCTCGGCGAAAAATCATCGTGTCACCTCTTGTCACCGGGACTCTATTGTAATTGATTGGCTTCATCTTGTGATTGGCACACCTCTCTACATGGCGGTATACACATCTGATGAGGACATCACTACTTCGTCGCATACAAGCCAAGGAGAGGAGAAGGTCTAGCATGGGCGTCCAATTCATCTTTTTCATGGTGGAAGCCCAGTCTAACTAACGTTGGAGCCCATCTCGGGTTCTAGGACTAGTCTGCCTTAAACTGGTCACCCAGGACATATCCAGACTCCGTTTTCGACGATCCACATATGGTTGGAAAGCTAATTTGATAAGGAAGCCAATACAAGTGGTCTCATATCAAAAGACCTTTGGAATCAATAGGAATTGTCGAAACAAGTTAGAGTCCAGAATCTGCTAGGGTGCTGCAACACCATCTTTTGGTCCGTTGGACCGTGTATCATGTTTGGGCCCATTAGGGAGCGCGTCTAGGGGGGATGACGCCCAAGACTCTATAAAGAGCAGCCGTTGCTCTCCTTAGGATTTGGGTTTTGTTTAGTTCTTGATTTCCTCGTGAAACAGACATCATTTTGCTACAACTATGCCGCCAAGGCTGCTTGCTGTGAACCAGGGCCCCAGTTCTTGATCTTGTTCACCTGTGGCGATTAGTCCTTTCGAATAAAGTCTTGAACTCCTCGTTATCATAAGCCTCATATTTATTTGTAATTTCAGATTGCATTCATCTCGTTCTTGCTTGTGTTCTCAATTCGCTTGCAGAAAAGCCTTCTTAGCGAGGTCAATCGCGTTTGCGTGGTTGATAACCAATGGAGCAGTGGTGTAATGGTTGCGGGGGTCTGAATCAGTCTTGGTTCGAAGCCTAAATCATGAACGTTGATTCTCCACCAATCGATGCTATCATACCTTTCGAAAGATCGGGCCTAGTCTACATCAATATCTCAACCACTTGTGCATTTACATTCATAGTATAGCTAAGCTCTTTAGTGTAATTAGTTTTGAGAGCTAGCTTGTGTCGTATCTAGTGGTTAGTGAGTCTCTTTAGTTAGTCATTGAGAACTCACTAACTTAGTGTAGTGACATACCCTTTGTGTGTAGATCATAGAGACTAGAATTGTGGTAGGTGGCTTGCATTTTAGTAGGCTAGCGCAACATTTGCTTCGCCTTATAATTGTCTAACCATTTTGTTTAGTGTTGTTGTATAAATTTTTATAGGCTATTCACCCCCTCTATCCATTAGAACCTTATAGCGGGGTAGTGCCAAAGAGGCCTCGTCGAGCTTGTACACTGAGACCAAGGAGACCAGGTAAAAGATATATGAACTATCTCCATGTAGTCTGAATTTTACCTTGTGTTAAATCCAATTCTTGAACAACTACTGCACATGACACTGTGGAGGAACAACCAAAAGAGGAGTAGGAAGACACCACGTTTTCTGTTAGATAGTAAGTATTCTTTCTGAATAAAATTCTGTTACTGAATTCTAACATAGGTATACTTGGTGACATTTACTTGCTCTTGGCAGGATGCCACCACTGGACCTATTGAGCACCCGAGTGCCAACTCAGGGTGACGGGATCACACTTGGATAGGATGCTAGCACTATGAGTCATCAGGAGGACTCAGTACTATCAGCATCAGTATCAAGCCTAGAGCTGGGTGGATTATTTAGTGGTATATCACTAGAAAAGCCTGCCCTAAAGAAGAGATCCAGTGCCAGGTAAGTTTCAAAGTTTCCTCTATATGTTAATTCATTCCCAGGACATCACTTGACTGCTACTCATACCAGGGTAAAAAAGACACTGAGTACCCAAGCACAGAGTGAAGAGCCCCGGGTTGAAGAAAACCCATGTACTGATGGTGACCTAGTGCAAAAGGCTAGGTAAGCAGGCCTGTGTCTCCACCCAAGTCCACTGAAACACCATGGGCGCAGGGTTCGATGTCCGTTGATAGTGAAGCGGAGCAACCAGCATAGCCTAGTACTACAGAGGGTGTGGAGGCGCCATAGCCACAGGAAGCGGTGCCCGTTTATGATGAAGCGCACCAGCCACCAGGGCTGGAGCCTATGGAGGCTACTACTGAGAGCGCGAGGGTTGACCCAAGCATCACTGCACTGAGTGCTCCTGCCCCAGATATGCCGATGACAAGTGCCCAACAAATAGGGGAGGATGACATTGTCCTAGTTACAGGACCAGGTACCTAGCTCCAGACATATAGTCTGGAGTTCACCAGGTTGATGATGTCATGGTCCAGGCTACTGAACTAGGCTTCTATCTTCGATGGCTAGCTAAGGGTAAGTCTTGTACTTTGTTGCTTCTTATGTGTTGATATTTTCTAGGTTCTCTTCTCTAGAATAGTCATATACCTAGGACACGGAGCTAAAGGTCTCTGTCAAGGTTTAGGAAGCCTAGGCAAAGCTCACCAGGTTGAAGGAGGAGCAGGCCAAGAAGGAGGCCGAGTGGATGTTTATGCAAAAATAGCATGAAGAGACTCTCTGCATCCTTTGGGCTCAAATTGGTGAGGCTGAGCGCCAAAAGGCAGCCACTGAAACTAGAAAGAATGACACCTTTGATTCTTTGTTGAAGATGACAGAGAAGGCCGAGCTCTTTGATACCAAGCTAAAAGGGAATAGAACTGTATGACTTCTCTATAGTTCCTGACATGCAGTAGTTGGCGATCAATATAATGATCGTGTATGGTCCTCTTTTGTAGAAGAGCAGATCAGGACCCGGTGGTTGGAAGGCAAGGTGAAGGAGCTGAATGAAGCCCTAAGAACCAAGCACAATAAAACCAAAGAGGTAACTGAGCGAGCGAGTGAAGAACTCATTCGAGCTAAGCTAATAAAGTGGGGAGTTGATTGTGATCTGATGCAGGCTCTGAAGTCTGTAACTGACACGAAGGCCCAGCTGGAGAGAGCATAGTCAGAGCAGAACACACTCTGGGAAGCTGTGAAGCCACTCGTCCTCCTATTCCATAAGCCAGAAAATGGTGAAAAAAGGTTGGTGGATATAGTGAAAGAAATCCCCAACTGCTTCGAGAGCTATGTGCGTGGAGCCACCAAGGTCTATGTCTGGAATGTACTCGGTACGCTCCGAGTGCTATACCTGGCTATGGATCTCCATTAGGTAGCCATAGACTATGATGATGAAGGCCATCTTACTGCTGTGGAAAGAGCTGAGGAGGAACTCGACAGACTCGCAACCACCATAACAGATGAATTAGACCTTAGGATGGAGAAGCTTGACGAATAGGCTGTGTTAAGTTTGAAAAAACTTGTTATGCATATGTGTCGGGTAGGCGTGTTGTAAGATACAATGTTCTTTTGCTTGTGTAGGTTGTTAGTTTAATGACAAAACTTAGCTTGTGTGTTGCAAATGTGATGTGTCCTGTTAGGGTACTTAAATGCTTAACACGACTTTTTCCAGCTAGCTTGTCTCTGCAAAGCTAGCATCTTTTAGACTTGGTAATCTTTTGAGTAAGATTGTAGTCTGCTTAGGCTATAAGTTTGTCTTGTGGAGTCCTTTAGAAAGGCATGTAAAACTGAGTAGCCAAGTAAAAAGTGATCAATGTAGTCGCTATGATTAGAATCATGTTAGACCCTTCCGTCGACGTTAAGTGCTCAAAGTCACTTGTTCAAGGAACCCTTATAACGATTGTCTTCTGTTAGGATCATGTCCCATAGCCAACGAATCAGGTACTTGCTTATGGGAATCACCCTACCCAGGATGACTTGCAATAGTTAAACTAAATGTCGGTAATTGGCTCTCGGCCAAGGAGATGTAAGCCATTCGAGTAAGAGGCGTATCTCGTATAATATAGCCTAGTACTTTGTATATAGAATAAGAACTATGTGTTGAGTAAATTTATCATATTGAGATATGTGTAGCCATACAATTAGTCAGATGTATATCTCATATATGATGTAATAAAGTCTGCAACAAAGAGAGACAACTAGAATAGTTGTGTATCTTGCACAAAAGTATAAAGATAGATTCATCTAGTGAAGAACATTGACTCTATATTATTAACAAAGAATCTTAAGTGCAGAAGCTAGAACACTAAATTTACTTAAATAGGGAAACTACTTAATAATATTAAGCATAAAATCTCCATAGCTGATCGATGTTCCAGGAGTTAGGCACAGGATCGCCGTCCTATGTGATTAACTCGAAGGAGCCTCGCCGTGTAACTTTAGAGATGATAAAGGGCCCTTCCTAGGGGCTAAGTAGCTTGTGTCGTCCCAAGGTATTCTAGATACGCTTGAGGACTAAATCTCTAACTTGAAAAGTATAGGGGCGCACGTTCTTATTGTAGTGACGTCGTAGGCCTTGTGGTTGCCTGGCAGACTGGAAGAGTGCGTTAAGTTTGATTTCTTCGGCACTGTCAAATTCTAGCCGTTGAGTTTCATCTACTTCGCCTTCATTGTACTGTTCAACCCTCAGAGAGTTCCATATCAAATCTGCTGGCAAAATGGCTTCTGAGCCATAAACTAGAAAAAAGGGAGAGTACCCCGTCGCTCTGCTTTGTTGAGTGCGCAGTCCCCAAACTACCTTGGATAACTTGAAGATCCACTTGCCGCCGTAGTCTTTAAGCTCATCGAATAGCCTGAGCTTTAGTCCGACTAGAAGTAGCCCATTAGCCAGCTCTACTTGGTCGTTCACTTGAGGATGAGCTACAATAGCATAGTCGATGCTGATGCTGCAATCATGAGCCCAATTTCTAAACTCAATAGCTTTAAAAGGTGAGCCAAGATCTATAATGATCCAATTGGGCATACCAAACCGGTGCATAATGTCTTGCATGAACTCGTCTGCATTTGTAGCGTTGAATTTGACGAGTGGCTTATACTCTACCCACTTAGTGAATTTGTCAATAGCCACGTAGATATACTCAAAACCACCTAGTGCTCGTTTGAGAGGTCCAACCATGTTAAGCCCCTAGCATGAAAAAGGCCATGATGGAGGGATGTAGATAAGGTTGTGAGCTAGGACAAGAGCTTGCTTGGTGAAGAACTGACAACCCTTGCAGTGTCGCACTAACTCTTCTACGTCTTTCAGTGTTGTAGGCCAATAGTACCTAGATCTGAAAGCCTTGCCGACTAAGGTCCTAGAGGCTGCGTGGTTGCCACAACACCTGGAGTGAATTTCCTCCAAGATTTTCTGCCCTTCTTTAGGTGTAATGCATTTGCGGAGAACACCATATGATGCACCCCATCGGTAGAGCCTATCACCGACTAAAATGTAATTCTTGCTTCTGCATGTGATCTGCTCTGCCTCTACCTTGTCATCGGGCAACTTATGGTCTTGGATGTAATCAATAAATACTTGCGTCCATGTTGGGTTGACCACTAATACCTAGACATCAAGAGTCAGAGTACTAGTGGATGTGGAGGTTTCTTGTTTGATTGAAGGGACTTTGAGTTCCTGAATAAACACATCAGGGGTTCCTAGGCTCTATCTAATCCCAATTTGGCCAAAACATCAGCCACAACGTTGAGATCTCACATAACATGGAGGATTTCTAGACCTTGGAAGTGTTTCTCAAGTTTGTGGACTTCTACGCAGTAAGCGTCCATGGTCTCCTTGGTGTAGTCCCAATCCTTGTTGACCTAGTTGATGACCATCGAGGAGTCACCATAGACGAGCAAACGCTTGATGTCGAGTGAGACTGCTACCCAGAGGCCATGAAGGAGGGCCTCATACTTGGCTTCATTGTTGGTAGTAGGCCAAAGTATTTGTAGGACATATTTAAGCTGATTTCCACCTAGAGATATGAAGAGAACTCCAACACCTACGCCTCCAAGCTTGAGGGAACCATCGAAATACATCTTCCAATGGTCGAGGATAACTGTCTGAGTAGGTTGCTGGGCTTCAGTCCATCCGGCTATGAAACCAGTCAAGACTTGGGATTTGATAGCCTTGCAGGAGATGGACTCGATGTTCGGAGCTCCAAGTTCAATTGACCACTTGGATATGCGTCTAGTTGCATCCTAATTACATAGGACATCACCAAGTGGGAAGTCGGATATCACTGTTACCTTGTGTTCGTTAAAGTAGTGTCACAGTTTGTGTGAAGTGATCAAGAGGGCATAGAGGAGCTTTTGCACATGTGGGTACTTGGCCTTGGATTCTGATAGCACCTCGCTAGTATAATAGATAGGTCATTGTACCTTATATACATGCCCTTCTTTAGTCTGCTCCACGACCATTGTTGTGCTAACTACCATAGTTGTAGCTACAATGTAGAGTAGGAGTGGTTCGTGCTTCTTAGGTGGAGTAAGTATTGGAGAGGTGGACAGGTATTCTTTGAGCTTCTAGAAGGCTTCATCAACTTCAGTTGTCCACTCGAAGTTGCCTGACTTTTTCAACAACTTGAAGAAGGGCAAACCTTTTTCCCCGAGTCACGAGATGAAATGATTGAGGGCAATATGCACCCTATCAGTTTTTGAACATCTTTAATGTAGTGAGGTCGAGTCATCTGAGTGATTGCTTGAATCTATTTCATACTAGCTTCGATACCCTGATGGCTCATGAGGAAACCCAATAGTTGTCTAGAAGGAACTCCAAACACACACTTTGTTGGGTTAAGCTTCCACTTGTACTCACGAAGACTGTCAAAGGTTTGCTTCAAGTCTGCGATCGGAGTAGAAGGGTCCTTGGTTTTGATGATGACATCATCTACGTAGGTGTCTACATTATGACCGATCTATTCACTTAGGCATGCTTGGATAGCCCGCTAATAGGTTGCACTGATGTTTTTTAAATTGAAGGACATGGTCATGTAACAGTAGGCACCAAACGGAGTGATGAAGGATGTCTTGCTCTAATCTTCTTTATGGAGGGCAATTTGCTGGTAACCCAAGTACCAATCAAGGAAGGATAAAAGAGTTGACTCAGCCATAGAGTCTACAATTTGATCAATGCAAGCTAAGCTAAAGGGATCCTGAAGGATCGAGATGGTGACTAGAGGGGGGGCATTGAATAGTCATTATTAAAACTTAATCACGTCAGCTAACCAAAATAAGTGCGGAATTAAAACTATCGGTCTAGCCAAGACTACACTCCTCTATCTATGTTCTCTAGCACCTTGCAAAGATCCTAATTAAGCAACAAAGGTGTCGGGCTAACTAGAGCTCACCTAACCAATTCTAGTAGCAAGGTCACACAAACCTATGCCACTAGTATTTCAAGCAATGAGGGAGCTCCTACACATGCTAGTAAGCAAAAGCACAAATCCAACTAAGCTCACTAGCAATGCTCAATAACAAGGCAACCAATGCCAAATTAGAGAGCGCAAATACTTAGCTACACAAACTAAGCAAAGTGACTAACAAGGTTACACAAATCAAATTAGCCACGCAAGGGAGCTACTTCTATGCTACACAAGCAAGAAGGTAAGTAGTGAGCTACACAAGCTAACTAATTACAAGAGCAACTACACAAGCACAATGTATATAAAAGTAATCAAAAGCTTGTGTAAGGAGATTGTAAACCAACGGGAAGAACAAGGTTTACATGGTGATTTTCTCTTGAGGTTCACGTGCTTGCCAACACGCTACGTCCCCGTTGTGTCGAGCGCTCGCTTGGTGGTTCGGCGGCTAATTGGCATCACCCACCAAGCCCGCACGTCGGGCACCACAAGAACCTACCCCAAAAGTGAGGGTAGCTCAATGACACACTCAACTAGAGTTGCTCTTCGTGGCTCCCGTGGGGCGAGCACAATGCCCCTCACAAAGCTCTTCTCCGGAGCACCGCACAAGCTTCTTGCGGGCTTCGATGGAGACCACCACCAAGCCGTCTAGGAGGTGGCAACTTCCAAGAGTAACAAGCACCACCGGCTTGCAACTTGATCACCTAGTGCCACTCGATGCAATCTCATAATTCAACGCACTAGAATCACACTCACTCGTAATCGATTCGCACTCTTGGAAGCACAAGTGAGTTAGAGGGCATCCAAGCACTCCTACACAAGCCGCATAGGCGTGATGGTGCTAAGCGACCAGCCCAAGGCCGGCCACACACTCCTTTTATAGCCCCAAGGGCTAAAATAGCCGTTACCCCTTCACTGGGCAAAGTGCGGACTGACCGGACGCGCAGGTCATAACGACCGGACGCTGAAACCTAGCGTCCAGTCACTTACAGAGAGGTTCCAACGACGTTTTTCAGCGACCGGACGCGTCCGGTCATCACTGACCGGACTCTCCCAGCATCCGGTCACTTATGGACATGCTAAAAATACTGACCGGACGCTGTGACCGGACTCACAGGTGCTGACCGGATGCTGGACCCCAGTGTCCGGTCATTTTTCATGCCAGCGTCCGGTCATAGACCTTTCAGCGCTAAAATAGCTATAACTCTTAGCTCCGAACTCTGATTTTGATGATCTTGGACATTTTGGAAAGCTTACTCAGAGGGCTACACATCCCACATGCATACTTGATCCAAATCATAATGGATCAAAACAGTATTCCAATCCAAGGACCATCCTATAGTTCAGAGTACACCGAAAAACTTTTTTCTCTTCTCTAAGTTGATTCATGACAACTCTAACTTCTTCTCCTTTGCAAATGTGCCAACACCACCAAGTGTGCACCACCATGTGTATGTGTGTTAGCTTTTCACAAATATTTTCCAAAGGATTAGCCACTCAACTTGCCACACCACTCGATCCTAGCGATGATGCAAAGTTAGATCACTCGAGTGGCACTAGATGACCGATATGGAAATAAGTTTGCCCCTCTTGATAGTACGGCCATCTATCCTAAACCCGGTCATCAACTCCTCTACACACCTATGACCGGTAAAATGAAATGCCCTAGGTTATACCTTTGCCTTGCTCACCGGTCCATCAAACCAAGTCTTGTCTTGATCTTCTCCACCTTAATCACGTGACTCAATGTCATGTCTCATGTGCAATAAGCTCCATCATCACATGTGTGAGCTTTGCAACATCTCCAAACCATTTTCACCTTCACGGCATATGTTGCTCACACACATGTACTTGTGGACTAATCACCTGTGTATCTCACATAAACAAAATTAGTCCACCTAGGGTTGTCACTCAATTACCAAAACCACACAAGGACCTTTTAATCTCCCTTTTTTGGTAATTGATGACAACTCTACAAAGATATGAAAATTAAGCTCTTTTGGATTCATGTTGCTTGCCCAAGCAATTTTACCATGTGTAAATGATTTTGGACAAGTACCACAAACCCGAAATGGTAGTGTTATCTCCCCCTACATATGTGCTAGAGTGTTTGTTTTGAAGCTCGCACATATGCATAGATTGAAATTGTGGGAGAGTAATTACTACTAAATGATGCTAAGGTGTATAGAGTAAACCTTTGAAGCATGATACCAATCGAAGTTGCACCTTTAAGTTCATCCTTAGCACCATGGTTAGCTAGATATCACTTGGAAATAAAATCACTAGATACCTCGTGAGATCAACATTAAGACCAAGGTACTAGCATTACTTGAAAAGCATACCAAGTGTCTAGCTATCATCCTAAGCATGCTAGTTTTTATTTCATCAATCAAATTCTACAACTAGCATACTTCACACAAGCATGCATATTGAATTTAAGAACTTATGTAATGTAAGCAAGCACATGAATATGCACATATCAAATGCAATCAATCAAAGTTCATAAGCTTGCTCCCCCTATTTGTGTGCTTCTCTTGTCCAAGAATTTTGATCCATCTCTTTTCTTCAATGTTGCTACCTCTTTGTCCATGCCCATGTCCAACCTCTACTTCTTTGTTTCAATTTCTCCTAAAGCTTTCATATCTACAATCTCAATCTTAAAGCTTTCATATCTTTGTACAATCTCTCCCCCTTTGTCATCAATTTCCATAAAAGGTGTGCTTCTCATTGATGCAAAGGTATGCATTTTGGGTAGATGGTTCAGGCTTGAATCTTGCATTTTTGATGGACATCACTTGATTGTTGGAATGACACCACTTGAAGATACCACTTTTAACTTGTACCACTTGTATCTTGTGTAGGGCTTCTTGAGATACCACACATAGGATCTTTGATCTTGATATCAATTTGTATGACACCTCCCCCTATGTGATAGCATGGGTCATCCATTTGATACACTTGAGCTCTTGTGGGTGAGGGATGCATTCTTCATTTGATGATCACTTGTGGAACCATCGTCTTGCATGATTGATGCCATGTGTAGATGTGATATCACTTGAAAGAATCTTCTAGTATGGAACCACTTGTTGGATTTATCAATAAAAACCATTTCTTGAACATTTTCTATCTTCATGAGTACCACTTATAGGATGTCACCTATGAGTTGATCTAGACATCACTTGTAGATTCTTGATGAAATACTTGAGTCTAGATACCACTTGTAACAAACAAACTAGATATCCATTTGCATTGTTGTCTTGTGCTTGTACTCTTATCACTATCATAAGTTTCTATGATTGACTTGAACTAAATTGATTTGCTTAAGCTTCCAAGTCCAGTTTGAACCAATAACACTAGTACAGAAACAAGCTATACTCCCGGTTGGGAAACCCCTTCAGTCCTGGTTTCCCAACCGGGAGCACAAATCTGGGACTAAAGGGCCCCTCCTTTAGTTCTAGTTTCTCGCTCACCTTTAGTCCTGGTTGGTAATACCAATCGGGGCTAAAGAGGCCTCCCGACCTGGCCACGTGTGGCGGCCCTTTAGTCCCGGTTGGTATTACAAACCGGGACTAAAGGTTTTCTTTTTTTTCTTTTTTTTTATTTCTATTTTCAATTGATGATTCGTTTTGGTTTTTGAATAGTTTTTCGAATACGCATTCTACGCTGCTAATAATATATGTATTCTACACGCTTATAATGTTCAAACATTTTGTACAAACTAAAGTATGAAACTAACGTATATATTACATGCATATACATATATTGTACATTATTTTATGTACATATAATATGTATATATATATTACAAATAAAGCTTGCAATGTATATTCTATCATATCCTTGGGATAATAAATTCACTCCATCTGGTTTGGCTTCCATGTTTCGTTCATGTCATTGTAGAACTCGTCGGCGGGGTTTAAGACCTAGTCATTAAGAAATCCTGCTATGGTCTCTTAAATTACTTTCAGTTGGTCACGTCGTATGACTTTTTCCTTCAACCATAGAGTCTTCAATAAAAGTTAAAGGAAAAGTATTAATATATATATATATGTGTGTGTGTGTGTGTGTGTGTGTGTGTGTGTGTGTGTGTGTGTGTGTTGGTCACGTGATTACTTATATATATGACCAATAAAAGAAATTGTGAATATATGAATATATTTATATAACATACTTTGAGGATCTCTTCAGGAGTTCTTTTTGAGTACGCCATGATGAACTCGCAAACATAGTATCCGCAGTAGTTGGTCCCCTATTCTTGCCTCAGAACCCACTTTTACGAGAAAAAAAATCCGATGAATTGAAAGCATGCATGGTGTTAATTGAATTATATATATATATAAATGTAGCTAGTACTTACTTTGTGTGCGATTACATCCAGTGGCACTTTGCAATGTTTCATGTGGTGTTCCTCAATGAAACTTTTCCAAACACTGCGCCTAATAAAATAAAAAATTAATTTGACCTTTAATAATTGTTGCAGTTAAGAGATCGGGGTATATATAGTTGCTAGAGAGACCAAATTACCCTTGAATAATATCTATCATGTCTTAGTACTCTGTTTGCTCTTTTCTTAATGAGTCTAAGATGCTCAACCGACTATTGGCCATATCGATGACCATCAATATCTAGTGATTGCTGCATATATTTTTATACACAAATATGATCGACATTAACTAGAGTCAACATATATATATATATATATATATATATATATATATATATATATATATATATATATATATATATATATGGGAGATAGCTTAGCTAGTAAGCAAATAATTGAACAAATGTCCATATGATCGACATTAATTATTTAACACTCACTTGAAGTTGTAGGGGAAGAGTATGTCCTTGTTTTGTTGGTTCACTAAGAACCTCATGAGATTTTTCTCGAGTTTAGCTTTTCATTCAGGCGGGGGATTAGGGTGTTTGAATACGATATTTGGATCAATGAAACCAACATTATTATCCTTTCTCTTTTTGAGTTCTGTCATCGCATATCTGCATATATAAAAATATAGTGTGAGGATATATAATTTATATATATACATGTAGCTTTATATATATACACTTTAATAGTAGAAAATAATCACACTTACAGACAATAGCAGCTAATGAGACTTTTATTGAGAGAGTCCAGGTGGCATAGTTGGTGTAATTTTAAAAACTCGACATATATAACGTCATCGTCACGGAAGTAATGTTGGTTTCTAACTCTGATAGAAA
Source organism: Miscanthus floridulus (assembly GCF_019320115.1). Lineage (NCBI taxonomy): Eukaryota > Viridiplantae > Streptophyta > Magnoliopsida > Poales > Poaceae > Miscanthus > Miscanthus floridulus. The sequence goes on from NC_089583.1 coordinate 79,374,285, forward strand.
CAAAGGTCATCTCTCCCCATTCATACGCCGCCATGTACCACTTGTTTAGCAGGTATATTTGCGTGCCCAGTTCACCTAAGGCCTCAGGGTTGTATAGACTCTTTCCATGTTCAAATTTCTTCCAAGGATCCACTTTCGGAGTAGATGATCCTTCAGCGAGCACTTGTGCAAGGTCTAAACCAGTATCCTCGTAAAACCAAACCAGGTCCTCAAAATCGACGTCCAGTAAGTCTAAGTTGGAACCATATTCATTACGAATGACAAGAGGGGGGACTGATTGTTGCAATTGTTGTCCGAGTTGTGCAACACATTTCCCTGCTCTAGTTTTTTTCTGTGCTGCCTCAAATGACTTGGTGAAAGAGCGGTCGTAGTCTGATTTTGGCAGGGCCTTTTGAGATTCCCGCTTTTTTGGTCCACCTTCTTTCTTAGAAGATCTGGAGGTAGGTAGAAGTATGGTTTCTCCGGGTTCTCCCTCGCTTCTCATTGCTTTCTTACTTTTTTGAAGAAATTGTTCACATCTTTTTGTACTGCAGCATTTAATTCCTTTTCACTTTTCTCGTAAGACAGTTTTTGGAGAATAACTAGATTAGAGGAGGCTTTCTTCTTTATCGGCTGGTGGGCCAACAGCTCCGTTTGTGGGGCGGACCTCTTAGGAGCTGGCTGCTTCTTGGTCATCAAGGGAGGCAGGGCAGCTGTTGGAGACCTCCTTGGAGGTGGCAGCGGTGGCGGCGTTGCATAATCATTGCCCAGAGCACTATGATGATCTGGAGATTGAATAATTAGACTTAGATTGGCTGAGGCCCTGCTGTGTGAGTACAAAAAAGAATAATTAGGTATAAGAAATTATTATTATTAATCATGCATGTCAATAGAAAATTAGTGAAAAAATTGTTTCGTTCACTTTTGTCCACACCTATTGTTTGACAATTGAGGAAGTGGCAGTGGACTAGAGACTCTAGGAATAATGATGTAGCGCTTGCGCCATAGTATGAATGTCTTCTCTGCTTCTCCTAGAGTCTTCTCCCCATCACCTCCTAGATGTCAAGAGCCAGATCACTAAAACCTTTGTTAACTCTATCCACTGAGACACTATCATATCCAGGTGATATTATTGCCCCATGGATTCTTGATGTCTTGGTAGGATCTGGAGGAGAAAAAATACCGAGAGCCACTATGATTGTGGTATTCCCTTTTGGAATATGTAGCTCACATGATGTAAATGGTGCAGTGATGTCATCCACGGAGAAACGTAGCATTGCGTCATCTTGATTTGGCAACTCTGTGAAAGCGTAGCTACTTTTCAACTGATCAGGGGGGCTAATATTAATGTTGATTCCTGAATCTGATGCCTACAATTGGGCACTCATTGCTATTTGCACTAGCTTTATGATTTCCTCCTGCATTCTAGCTTGCATGTCTTTTTCATGCTCCTGTGTTTGAAGCAATGCCTCCCGTGACTCACGAACATATTCCTCCAACTTGTTGATCCACGCTGCTTCCTCATCCTTCTTTCTCTACTAGATTTTGTAGGTATCTCTGTTGTTAGGGAAACCATGCTCCCAAGAAATGTTCCGTCCTAAACCTCTTGTTCGGCCACTGTGTGCAGCAGTCCCGATGGCATACGTCAGTTCATCCTTCTCTCTATTAGGCCTGAACGCACCAATAGCTTTAGCTTGTAGAGCATAAGAAAATCTTTGTATTGCTCTTTTGAGTTTTGGGCCATGAACCAGCTTCCCAGTCTCTAGGTCCAGTCTTCCCCCATGAACAAAAAACTAATTCTTCGTGTGTTTGGGCCAATTGAGTGATTCTGGTGTGATACCCTTGGCAAGAATGTCCGCTTCCATTTTTTCCCACTTGGGAATGGCAGTCGTGTAGCCACCTGATCCCATGCCATGGTGGTATACCTTTTGTCGGGCATTCTCTTAGTTCCTTCTCACTTGTTTCTCACCCTCTTTCGATGTCTTATACTATACAAAATCATTCCAGTAGGGCCTCAACTTCACGAGCGGGCCCCTAGTATTGAAATTGGGCATTAGGTTCTTCTTGATGTATTTCATGTATAGGGATTTCTTCCAAGTCTAGAATTGTGTGGCCATCTTCTTCATAGCCCACTTTCGAACTAGCTCCTTCAATTCATCATCGTTGATATCATCATAATCATCCGCTTACAACGTAAAATGTTGAAGGATATCATCCCAAGTTAAATTCTTATCAAGATCAGAGACAAAACTAACATGAGGCTCATTGATCTTTTGCTTCCATTCACGGGCACTGATTGAAAGTCTGTCCCTTATAAGATACCCATAGTGTTGCACAAATTTCCTTGCATGTGGACCAAGTGGTTCGCCTGTCTCAATATTGAATTCCGATATTATGTAGTACCCCTCCAATGGCTTTTTCGGGCCTCGAATATTTTTGCTTTTCGCAGTTGTGGTCGTCGATCCAGAGGGCTACGTATAAAAAAAGAATAAATGAATATCATGTGTACACATAATAGATGATAGATATTCAAAAATATATATATAATATTCAAATATATATATATATAAATATATATACCTTGCTAGTATTTTCTTGCATAATATTTTCTTGCTTATTTTTAAGAGACAGGTATTGACTCCCGTCATCTACATCCTGCTGGTCATCATCGGTAAATTGAGTGCCGGTGTTGATAATATCCATCATTTCTTCATCTATGTTGTCTCTCGGGGCAGCCATGTAGCTTTTACACCACTAGATATATCTATAAAAAATAAAAACCATATATCTATAAAATGGATCGAGTCATGTGCTTAAAATTAATTAAATAACTACACTCAAAATTTAAGTCTCCAAAGCATAACTTTGATTTCTTATTTTCTAGAAATATTTATTGGCAAGTGATATATATAACAAATTTATATATATAACAATATAAATTTAAAACTCTCTAATATGTATAACAAATATATATATAACAATACAAATTTATAACTCTCTAATATGTATGTATAACAAATTTATATATATAACAATATAAATTTATAACTCTAATATATATGTATAACAAATTTAGCTATATAACAATATAAATTTATAACTCTCTAATATAGATGTATAACAAATTTATATATATAAAAATACAAATTTATAACTCTCTAATATATATATATAACAAATTTATAACTCTCTAATATATATATACATATAATAAATTTATATATATAACAAATTTATATATATCAATACACAGTACGTTGGGGCCGGCGGCGTTGGTGGCGCGCGGGGCGGCCGGCGTTGGGGTTCCAGTCGAGGCCGCGCACCTCCCACGCGTGCTCGCGGAGGAGGCGCATGGGGTTCTGCGGTGACGGGAGCCGCATGGCGTCGAAGAGGCGCATGGAGCCGTCCCTAGAGGCGGCGGCGCAGAGGGAGTCATGGGACCCAGAGACGGTGATAAGGGCGGCGGCGACGGCAGTGGCGATGGGCGACAAAGACGAAGAGTGAGGAGGAAGAAGAAATAGCTACCTTATATAGGGGAGGGACCTTTAGTCCCGACTCGTGTAAATGCCCGGGACGAAAAGACCTTTAGTCGCGGCTGGTATACCTTTAGTCCAGGCTGTTATTACAAGGTTACTAGCTGGGACTTAGTCCCGGCTGGTATTATGAGCCAGGACTAAAGGTGTATTTTGGCGGGCCACAAAAAATGTAGCCCACCTTTAGTCCCTGGTGGTATATCTACCCGGGACTAAAGTTGGGCTGCAGTTTCACTTCCCACCCGTTTCAAGCTCCATTTGTTTTTTTATATATTTCTTTCTATAAAATGTTAAAGTCTTGTTAATTGCACAGTAAATTAAATACAAGGCATAAAATTGTTTTAAAAGAATATGGATTTACTTTTGCTTTATTGCACACAGGAAAATTGTGTGACCTAAAGTTTTTTGTTTTTTCTTATAAATATTGAAACATAATGTCATTAATAATTACTATTTATTAATGCAAAAATGTAGTGTTTAATTTAAATCATTAAAACTTTTGTTTTCGATTGGAAATTTGTTTTCACATCATTTTAACGTAAATATTTTCATTAAACCTTCGGAAGCATCTTCTTTTGGATTTTCAGTAACTCCCCAAATCCCTTATCAGATACACCATTCTTTGCCTTCCATTGCAGCAATTCCAGTGTGGTACCCAACTTTTTCTGCCCCGCATCACAAGTTGGGTATAGCAATTTCTTGTGATCCTCTAGCATGCGCTCGAACTTGATCTTCTCATTTTCACTTTAGCATTCTCTTTGTGCGTCACGAATGGCCTGACCAAGATCATCAGTGGACTCATCTTCTGCCTCTACCTCTTCTTCAGCTTCCCCCATTGCAGTATCATTGAAGGCACCATATTCAGCAATAATGTCATCATCGTCTCATTGTTCTTCTTCACCTTCTTCCATTACAACCTCGGTTTCTCCGTGCTTCGTCCAATAAATATAGTTTTGCATGAAACCCGACTTCAACAAGTGTGAATGAAGACTCCTTGAGCTAGCATATTCCTTCAAATTCTTACATATGGCACTTGGGCAGCACACGAAACCATCTCATTTGTTTGCCTCGGCCACACGTAAGAAAGAATGCATGCCTCAATGAACTCTTGGGAGCGGCGATCAGCATTGTACATCCAATGCTGGCTCATCTGCATTACATGACATACATACCATATTAAAACCTAAAACATAATTAGTTAATTATACGATATGCATGCCACCACACAAGGTATTAATTTATGAAAGTCTTGCTACAATGTAGATAATCCCAACTACCACTAAAAAAACTAAAGCTAAAATGCACTTCAGCAGCATAAGGATTTCACGACCAATCCCAACTAAAACAGACATATCATGCGTTTGTTCAACATCTATGGGCTTCTTCCACAAGATCACTGTCTCATCAGCCGCCGTAGCCGCCTATGCAAGAGAGTTTTGCACGTGTTCAACATACTCTTCCTTCTAGTACCAGCCTAAACATCCAGTGCCATCCCACTGAAATTAAAACAAAAAATTAGAACTTTACTCACAATTATCATGAAAATAAGTATAAATTAACCATAATCATCAAATGCGATAAAATAACTCACATTACGATCCAGACACTTGTAGAAGATACGGCCCTTGTTGGGACACTCCTTCCTCACCCGGTACTCCATCACAATCTTCTCCTCACACTTGCCGCATGCAATGAGAGGGAGGTCCGGCCTCAGTCGCTTTGGAACCCGATGAGAGGCCAAGGACCCAGAAGCAGTTGCCATCTACTCTCTATACTCATTTTTAATATAATATACATTTCTCATTTTATAAACAAATAAAATTAAAAAAATCTAAAATTCTCTATATCTCTAAACCATGAAGTGTGCTATGCATGCTAGAAATGAAAGCTGAATACTAGTTTTGAATAACTACTTTAACCTTCCTTCATCCAAATATGCAAACTTTAAAGTGATTTTGAGCTTAAATGGCTTACAAATAAAAAAATCCACCATAAAAAACCACATATATCTAGTCCACAAAATGAGATATGCTACTGATGAAATATGAGAGTATAAAGTTGGTAACCTTTAGAACCAAAGAATCGATGGAGGAATCAAAGAAATCTTATGATTACCGGCGATGAGGAAGAAGAGAGGCCGGCGATGAAGTAAGAACACTGAGCTCGAAGTGGCTCGGGCTTGGGGAGGAAGAAGGGGTATATAGGAGGGGATCTTTAGTCCCGGTTGGAGACAGCAACCGGGACTAAAGGTCCCTTTCTAGTCCCGGATGGTCCCTCCAGCCAGGAGTAGACTTTTACTCCCGGTTGGAGGGACCAACCGGGAGTAAAAGTTAACCTTTAGTCCCGGTTGGTAGCTCCAACCGGGACTAAAGGTCCCCTGTAGCAAAAGCCTGTCGCAGTAGCTGTTGGGTAGGGACCTTTAGTCCCAGTTGGAGCTACCAACTGGGACTAAAGGTTTCTCTAGTCCTGGGCGCGAAAAATACCGGGACTAAAGCCAAATTTTGAAGTGGATCAAAAGTCATTTCTCTACTAGTGTGACAAGCTTCTTCACACTTCTTGTAAGGGTTATCTTGCCAATGTTGTACTTGTCACTTGTTAGCAATACAAATTAAGTCAAGTAATTGGTTTTACTAGCTTGTGAATAAATTCATATACTAACCACTAGATCAATTTATCATTCAAGCAATAGTGGTAGGCTATGAATTTAAACATTTTATTTGTTATGCTTGATCCTATGAAGCATGTACTATATGCACTAACCGCATACTAGTAAGGGATGAAATGATCATGCACATTACAATGATACCTTTGCTATGTTGGAGTAGAGGATAGTCACATAGATTCCAATTCATTACTCCAATAGCAATGTGAAGTCCAATTATAAGCTTGGTGAAGACCAATAGTTACCATTTTGAATTTCACTCTTCACCCATATGAAATGAATACCACTTATGATCAAGTGCACTTTCTTGTTGTGGTTGGCTTGCTTCTTCTTTTCATCTTTACTTATATGAGAGCATCAATTTGAGAATACTACTTGAAATATCATGACTAGCTCTCTTTTGGGTGTAGCTTGCTTTTCTTGATCAACCCTTTTGATTGCTTCAACTAAACATCTCAAATGTTCCTTGGATCACCATTTTCATATTAGCCTTCTAAGTACCACACTTGGTTCACCTACACATAGGCGGCAAGCCCCTACACTAGGGAGAAGTGACCTCTCTCCAAGAACTATTCTTGACACTCACTTGAAATAACTTGATTGATTGATCCAAGTGATGGACTTAACTTGATGAGTAATATTGATTCCTTCTTTAAGTCCTTTTCTTTCTACTTGTTTAAGTCCTTTTCTTTCTACCAAATAATCTCCAATCATCACTTGAACTTAAACTTCATCTTCAACTCGAGTTTGATCTTGATTTCATCTTGAGTACCAAAAGTACACTCCACAATCAAATAGCCTTGTACTTATATCTTGTCATGATTTTAGATCATCTCAAAACCAACTTAGGTACCTCAATTACTCTTAAACATGTTTTCAATTTGAGGACCTTTCAAACAAAGTGACTCTAGATTAATCCAATATTTGTCACTTTTCTGGCAAATTCTGTACCCTTCAAAGAAATAAACATATCTCCCAAAGTACAAATCTAAATACCACAAAATTTGGTGAAGATGTGCTTCACTTAGTTATATATCAGCTGTAAAAATTTAAGCTTCATTTGACTTCTAGATTGCTACCAGATTTCAATTATTCCACCATTGCTACATGCTGAAAACTGCTGCACTATAGCTGACAAGTTTCACTCCAAAACTGAGGCATCTCTTATCCAATTCTCATGAAATTTTTACAGCATCTGATAACATAAGTCTAGAGCATGTACACCAATTTTCATGCCAATCCAATAAGTTTTGATCACTCAAACATGGCTAAGATCACAGCTAGCTCAGATTTTTAATATAGGACAGATTTCAATCACTTGAGCTATACTTCATCAAGTATGAATCAAACTTGAAACCAACTTGTTTGAATACTTTCACAAGACATAAATCCATTCAATCCACTTACTAAATGTCATCTTATGAATTTATCCAACACAAATCAATCCAAAATTGATTACTAAGCAATTATCCATTCAATCAACTTATAGCAAGCAACATTATATATTTATCCAATTCAATCAACTCATATGCACCCAAATGAAATGATCAACAAGAGATATACCTTGGTTAGCTCATGATCATCCAATTAGCAAGTTTCAACTCAAATATTTTTTCAAGCCATCAAATATTCCAATAAATTACCACAACTTGAATATGACACTTGTATGTTGATAGCACTTGGACTTCACTCAATTTTCACTTGGCATTGGGTTTGGATGTGCACTAGGCTTCATATCTTGACTCAACATATGATGATCAATATGAAATCAATTGAATCAAGTCTCCAATGCCAATGGTACCTACAATCAATCATCCACTTTTTGATGGTACCCAAATAATTTTGGGTCCTCTCAAGTTAGGAGCAACATACTTAGGCATAGCCTTAGTATGAGTAGCGGAATGTATTGCAATAGCAACCATAGAGGTACCATTACTATCCTTCCTAAGCATAGAATCATCATCAATTGAAATAATCGTAGGAGTGTTACCTAGGGGACATGAATGTGCCATGTGCCTCCTTTTCCGGCATGAGTAGCACTTTCTCTTTGCTTGAGCCTTTTCTTCTTTGCTCATGTTGTGCTTATCATTGCCTTGCTTGCCCTTATTTGGCTGAGCCTTCTTCTCAAGCTTGTTTGGACAACCCAAAGCTAGGTGGCCCAATGTGTCACAACTATAGCATCTCATGTGAGCAATCTTCTCCATTTTCTCTTCTTTGTTCTTGCTCATTTGCTTTGCATCTTGATTCATCCTTGGATGCATTCCTCTTTCTCTTGCTTTTTCACCCCTTCTAGTTTTCTTCTTCTTTATCATCAAATCACCACCATTTTCATGGTTTATCTTGATTTGCTCTTGGGGTGTCTTCTCTTGCTCAACTTGTGGCTTTGGTTGAGGCTCTTCTAGTTGCTGCACCAATTGCTTGGTTGGGCACATTAAGGTAAGATGACCCCAAGTGTGGCACTTGAAGCACTTCACATGCTTGAGCCTCTCTTCTTCTTTTATCTTCTTGAGCTTCTCAATGTTAGGGCAACCATTTGTAAGGTGTCCCGCTTCATGACACTGGCAGCACATGGTATGAGAGAGCTTTCTTTGTTGTAGCTTCTTCATCTTTCTTTCTCTCTTTCTTTCGCCCTTTGTCATCTTCTTCTTGAAGCCAAGGCCACACTTGTCACCATAGTTTCTTTGAGTCTTCAACATGTGCTCAAAGGTGACTTTTGAGTTGTAGCACCTCTCTAACTTGTTGCTCAATTTCTTCACTTTACTTTTGAGCTCAATGTTCTCCTTCAAAATGTTAGTCTCACAAGACATAGAAGTAGAACAAGAATCTATATGTGAAGAGCATGGCATATCTAATAAATCATCACAAGAGGTAGATACATGCTTCTTGCCTACATCGCAAGGGTTAGCAATATTTTGCAATTTATCATTTCATGCATGTGATGAGCTCTCATTATTTTTAAGTTTCTTTGTAAACACTTTAATGAGAGAAGCATGTTATTCTAATAATTCATCATGAGATGCAAGTAGTGTCTCATGATTCAATTTTAGCTCATCATGTGAAGATTTAAAAGCATCAAGTAATTTCTTATGTTCTTCACAAGAGTTCTTTAGAAATGAGTTTTTATTTTCCAATTTCATTATTTTAGCTTTCTCATTTTCTAAAGATATGGTCATGCTAGCAAGTCTACTCACAAGCTCATTATATGAATCAACATGATCAACCACATTCTCATTTAATACCTTGGTGTCACCTTGTGACATGAAACAATGTGGTGATGTAGAAGAGCTTGTAGTAGCATCACAATCATGGCCCGAGCATGAACCATCATCATTAAGATCACCACCAAGTGTGCTTGAGGTAGAATCTTTATGTGCAACACTTGTGGCATCATCATCAACCTTGTCAAGTGAACTTATAGTGGATCGATCATCATCATCATCACTTGACCATGAGGTGGAGCAATCTTCCACAATCACCAAATTGTGATTATACTCAACACACTCATGTGCCTCCACCTTGTGATCATCCTCCTTCTTGAATTTCCCATCATCACTTGCGGAGGAGTCACCATAGAAGGCTTGGAGTGCCATCCACATATCATGAGCACTTTCCAAGTCCCACACATGTCTAAAAACATCATCATGTAAAACACACATTAGATAATAAAGAGCACGACGATCAAGTTGTAAGCAATCCTCTTGTGCTTGGGTTAGGTTGTCCTTATCCAAAGCATCATGAGAAAAACCAACAACAATGATCCACCATGCCTTGGGACCCAATTCACGGAAATGATCAAGCATATGACATTTCCACCATGCATAGTGTGTGCCATAAAAAATATGTGAGTCACAAACAACTTCTAGCCCAAAGTTCGCCATCCTCTCGGGTCGGTAAAGACTACAAATGAGAGACCTCGCTCTGATACCACTTGAAGGGTCGAGATGGCGACTAGAGGGGGGTGAATAGTCGTTATTAAAACTTAATCGCGTCGGCTAACCAAAACAATTGCGGAATTAAAACTATCAGTCTAGCCAAGACTACACCCCTCTATCTATGTTCTCTAGTACCTTGCAAAGATCCTAATTAAGCAACAAAGGTGTCGGGCTAACTAGAGCTCACCTAACCAATTCTAGGAGCAAGGTCACACAAACCTATGCCACTAGTATTTCAAGCAATGAGGGAGCTCCTACACATGCTAGTAAGCAAAAGCACAAATCCAACTAAGCTCACTAGCAATGCTCAATAACAAGGCAACCAATGCCAAATTAGAGAGCGAAAATACTTAGCTACACAAACTAGGCAAAGTGACTAACAAGGTTACACAAACTAAATTAGCCACGCAAGGGAGCTACTTCTATGCTACACAAGCAAGAAGGTAACTAGTGAGCTACAAAAGCTAACTAATTATAAGAGCAACTACACAAGCACAATGTATATAAAAGTAATCAAAAGCTTGTGTAAGGAGATTGTAAACCAACGGGAAGAACAAGGTTTACATGGTGATTTTTTCCCGAGGGCTACACATCCCACATGCATACTTGATCCAAATCACAATGGATCAAAACAGTATTCCAATCCAAGGACCATCCTATAGTTTAGAGTACACCAAAAAACCTTTTTCTCTTCTCTAAGTTGATTCATGACAACTCTAACTTCTTCTCCTTTGCAAATGTGCCAACACCACCAAGTGTGCACCACCATGTGTATCTGTGTTAGCTTTTCACAAATATTTTCCAAAGGATTAGTCACTCAACTTGCCACGCCACTCGATCCTAGCGATGATGCAAAGTTAGATCACTCGAGTGGCACTAGATGACCGATATGGAAACAAGTTTGCCCCTCTTGATAGTACGGCCATCTATCCTAAATCCGGTCATCAACTTCTCTACACACCTATGACCGGTGAAATGAAATGCCCTAGGTTATACCTTTGCCTTGCGCATTTCATTCCATCTCCTCCAATGTCAATGCAACACATGCACCAACATGATCAACAATGATATGATCCACTTCATATCATCACATGATCATATTGGTTCATCGATCTTGACTTCAGTTGCTTTTCACCGTTGCCTTCGTCCATTAGCGTCAAGTCTTACTCAAGCTACACTGCCACGCGGTCCATCGCTCCAAAGCCTCCGACTTGCCCTTCACGCTTGCAACCGGTCCATCATGCCAAGTCTTGTCTTGACCTTCTCCACCTTGATCACATGACTCAATGTCATGTCTCATGTGCAATAAGCTCCTTCATCATCACATGTGTGAGCTTTGCAACATCTCCAAACCATTTTCACCTTCATGGCATATGTTGCTCACACACATGTACTTGTGGACTAATCACCTGTGTATCTCACATAAACACAATTAGTCCACCTAGGGTTGTCACTCAATTACCAAAACCACACAAGGACCTTTCAGATCCTTCGAGCAGTGTTTGTTGAGATATGTGTAGTCGACGCAGATGCACCACTTTTTTTAGTTCTTCTTCTGGACAAGTATAGGATTGGTGAGCCAGTTAGGGTGAAGGATTTCCCTAATGAACCCGACTGTTAATAGCTTGGTGATTTCCTTCTTGATCGCTACTTTCTTATCTAGTGAGAACCATCATAAACGTTGCTTGATCGGCTTTGAGCTAGGGTTTAAATCCAATTTGTGCTTAGCCAACTCTCTTGAAATGCCTAGCATATTAGCCAGCTTCCATGTGAAGATATCCTTGTTTTCCCTGAGAAAGTTGGTGCGCACGAGTTCCTATTCTTTGGAATGGTGGGTGCTGATGATAGACATCTTAGAGGGATCACTAGTACCCAGATCAATCTCAATGGTATCCATCTTAGAGGGTGGTGCAATGATTCCCTCCTTCTTAGTCAGAATCTCCATGTCTTCTGACTTAGTTTGCTATGCAATGTTGGCAATCTCCTGTGCTTCAAAGGCTTGCTGCATTCTGACTGCAATCTAGATGGCTTCTGTGTCGTAGTCATATGAGCACTTGAGGTTGCCTCTAAAGGAGAGTACGCCATTGGGACCCAGCATCTTGAGCAAGAGGTATGGGTTAAAAGGATCAAGATGCCCAAGAGGGGGGGTGAATTGGGCTAATTCTAAATTTTCTTGCAATAATTAAATCCTATGGTTAGCCCAATTAACCCCTTGTGCCTAGAAAAGTGTTTCTATTAATCTAACGCACAAAAGACTTGCAACCTATGTTCCAAACTTACTCTAGCATGGCAATTCAATGAATGTAAAAACAAGTATTGAATTGCTCAAAGTAAATGCTCAAAGTAAATAGAGAGAGGAACGCAGCGATGTTTTGCCGAGGTATCGGAGAGTCGCCACTCCCCACTAGTCCTTGTTGGAGCACCCGCGCAAGGGTGTAGCTCCCCCTTGATCCGCGCAAGGATCAAGTGCTCTCTATGGGTTGATTCTTTTACACTCCATCGTGGTGAATCACCCACAACCGCTCACAACTTGGGTTGGGTCACCCACAAGCTCTGCCGGGTGATCACCAAGCTCCCAATCACCACCAAGCCATCTAGGTGATGGCGATCACCAAGAGTAACAAGCACGAACTCTCACTTGACCACGCGAAGCCTAATGAGAATGGTGGATGCACACTTTGCTACTCTTGATTCACTAATAAGGCTACTCTCTTGGATTCTCAAATCACAATCACCTCACTAGGACCTTGCTCTTCTTGGCACTCACAAACATGTTTCTTAGCTGTTGGAATGAGCAAAAGTACCCCCACACACAAGTGGAGGTTCTATTTATAACACCGGCTGAAAAACGAACCGTTATGTGCTTCTGTGAGGTGACCGGACGCTCTGGTCATGTTGACCGAACACTCCAGTCAGTTCAATCCGCACACCAGTGATTAAGTGTTGACCGAACGCTGGCAGCATCCAATCATCACTGACCAGACATGTTCGGTCACATTTAACCCTCACTGGAACCTTATTGTACTCGACCGGACGCTAAACCCCTAGGGTCCTGTCAGTACTGACCGAACGCGTCCGGTCATAGATTTCCTCTTCTGGAACCTTACTAGAGTCGACCAGACGCTAGACCTCAGCGTCCGATCACTTGACCACTCAGCATCCGGTCACGCCAGATGCAATCTCCTTTGTCAAATGAACTGACCGAACCCTGCGGCCAGCGTCCGGTCGCATCGGAGCCAGCGTTCGGTCAATACTTGACCCTCCATTCACTTTCAACTCTCGATCATATATGACTAAAGTTTGCTCCATATGTAGGAGCTACCTAGTGCTAGTTTTAATAAGTGTGCACCACACCTAACTCACTAGACTCACTTTGGTCAAGCTACCCATTCATACCCCCTTAATAGTATGGCCAAAGGAAAAACAAAGTCCTAAACTACTCTAAGTGTCTCTCCAACTCCAATCGACACTTAGAACTAGTCATCCTTAACCTTGTCGTCCATCCTTTGAAAACCAAAATGATTTCCATCGTAGGAGCATGACCACCTTGATTGCCCAATTGATCTCCATTACTATGACCTAACTTAATTGCCTCTATAAAACACACGTTAGTCATAGTGATCTTGTATTGTCATTAATCACCGAAACCCAACTAGGGGCCTAGATGCTTTCAATCTCCCCCTTTTTGGTGATTGATGACAATACCACCTCGAGTATGTGAAAGAGTTGAGGTTTTTATCATGCTTGGATCATATAAGCTTTTGTCAATAAGAACCAGAGAGTTAGGCAAGCTAATATGAACCAAGACAACATAATGTACTCAAAGGATATGAAATAAGCATGAGTACAAGTAATAAAGCTCATTTGCATCAGAGTATAAATGCGGAAGCAAGGCAAATGAGCATAACACAAGTGATATGACATATAAATAGTTATGAAGTAAAGAGCACACATGTCATATATCACAATCACGTAGATATCACTATCACATAGATATAGTTTAATGCATGAAGGTAAACACATGAATGCATAATAGTAATAGTGTATCACACAAATAAAACTCCAAATGTATATAATAGACTAATAGCTAACTAGGCTCCCCCTAAAAGTCGCTCCCCCTGAGTCTACATACTCGAACCCTCTCCCCCTTTGGCATCAAACACCAAAACCTAAGGGTCGGTCGGTGGGGCTGTAGCGGACGAGCCGGACGCTGAGGTACGAGGAGCAAGCTAGAACTAGGCGCCATCATCATCTGACCCTGAGCTCTATACTGACTGACCCTCTGTGGCTGGAAGCATCACTGAAGTGGTCTAAGTCTAAGCTGGGGCAGGTATAGCCTGTGATGCTGCTGGTATGTCTGTCGTAGGATCTAAAGATGCAACAGAAGAAGAGAGCCTCTGAGTAGTCACGGCAAAGGGAGCTACTATAGAAGGACCTGGGGCATGCATATGTGGTGGTGTAGGCATCCCTATTAACTCGCTAAAAGATGCTCCAAGACTCCTAGAGACTGACATATCAGGCACAAATAGCGAGGATGACTGATCCAGTGCGAAGCCCATCTAAAGTGGTGTGAAACGCGGGGCTACCACTGGTGAGGATAACCACTGGGACACCTGTACTATGGGAGAAGCAAACTAAGCTGGAGGCTATCCCTAACTCTAAGGCCCACTGGGCTGTACTGCTAGAGTCGTCATAGTGGTAGTAGGCTGACCAATCTGGGGTGAAGGCTGTGGCTATGGGGCTCCAATGGCTATCACTACATGCTGCATGAATCCCAAAAGCTACTGCTGCATGAGTAACTGCTACTGATGCATCTGCTGCTATTGCTGCTGGAGGACCTGCTGCTATCGCTGGAACTCATCCTGATGAGCCTGAAACTATGCAAAGTTGGTAGCGGTCTCCTGAGCCTGTCTAGCCTGATCCTACTGCATCTACTCAAGGATAGCAATCAAAGTAGGGTCTGTTTGTGGTGTAGGTGGAGCGGAGCTGGAATTGCTGGCCTCTACATCATGTCTACGTGGAGGCATCTGAGGAATAGGCTGATAGTCATTGTCTAAGCTATCACTAGGCTCACTCACCTCCTGTTGTGCCTCAAGCTGCTCCTCCTCAGTAGCTGCTCTGCCTCTAATGATCTCATCCTACTAAGCTATAGACTCTAGTATATCTGGACGACGGTGAGGTTGACTGGGTGCCTGTGGCGTGCTATGTCTAATCATCTATGCCATGTTATAAGTAGGAAACTCAGTGGTGGCACCTCTATACTCTGCCACCATCTCTGGTGACCTAACTGTCACTACCTTGAGGATAATTAAATTGATCCAGTGAGCATAGGGTAGCTGCCTATGACCCTTGAAACCCTCAGCTATCGTGTCCTCCATCTCAGACAGAAGAAGATCCCAAATATTGAACACTGTCTGCTACATTAGGGTGTTGAGGAGCCATAGCTAGATACGTGTCAGACCCTCCCTATATCCCATCCTGGGAAGCAGTGTCCTCCTCATAATAGCCTCTAGAACTTGAGTAGTCGGAGTAAGATCACTGGGGTTCCTACGTGAGCCCTCGCCAAAAGGCTCCTTGAAGCAGTGTCGCACAAGATCTGTAGGGGGCACCAAACCACCATGAGGATGCCTAGGAGGCTCTGTCTATCCATAACAGACCTCATATAACCTGATGGGCTACTCCTGTAGCATCAGTATCTCCCTGACCCTCTGACTTGTCAGTCTGTAATCTCTGCCTCGGAATGCAAAGTGAATAAAGTTATGGTGTGGGTCAACAAAGAGAGAAGCATAGAACTAACAAACCCACGATGGTACATATAGTCCTGTTCGTCCAATCAAATTAGTTAGCCCCGGCAGATATGCAAGGTAGGGGCAAATATGCTCTCCAGCTACTGCTGCTATAGCCTCAATGCTGCAGACTCTGTGAGATCTCAAGACTACTCCACTGTTTAGATATGCATTGTAGAAATCTTCCTAGAGCGGTGTGTAGAATCCCTCAGATGCTCTCTCATCCCTCCTCGGAGGAAACCATACATCAAACTCTACAAACCTCAGCTGCTGAACATGCTTGGCCGTGGAGGCCCTTAAGTCAAGATGGGTCACTAGAGGCAGACCCTATGGTCTAGGTGGTGGACGCGATCCCCTCTGCTGTGTCGGCGGCCTCGATGAGACTAGAACACGGGTATGACCAGAGCGGCGTAGCTATGGCTAGGGTGCCTACTCGGTCTCCTCGGCCTCCTCGGCTTGCTGGCCCTCCTGAGTCTGCTCTGTCGGCTCTACTAGTGGGGGGCTGCTGCTGTGGCTCCTGCTGTGACTCCCCCTGAGGCTGAGGATCCACAATGGGAAGACATCATCCCGCCATCATGACAGTCCTAGGTGGATTACCATAAAGATGCTCAATATGCTCAAGTCTACCCTGCACTTCTGGTGACAGATGATCTGCAATGACAACTCCATTGTGAGCACCTCTCTCAGCTTGCTCTGTGGCCTCAGCAACTATAGCTGCTCTGGTTGTCTCTACATCAGGGTAGTTACGCTTCTTTGATGCAACCTTCTTCATCGCCTTGCCTTTAGGATCTATAGGCAGGTGAGGCGGAGGCCTCCAATCATCATCTCCTAGACCACCACCAACATTCTTGGTGTGAGCCATCTGATCTAACTAGAACCACTGCCGCTAACAAGATCAACTGTCCACTGACACTTTCGAGGCTTGGCCCCGATCCATACTCGCGAGCTTGGCTCTGAGTTAACTGACAACAGCACCTAACACCTCAATGACACCGACTCGCTGCATGATGGAATAGATAGATATACGAATAAATACGATATTTCTAATAGATGCGAAACCCTAAGAGAGCAAGCAATGTAGGTACGAAGTTGAAGTGATTGGCTTGCAACCTAACGAACCGACGATCTAAGAAGAGAAAAGCGTCACATGAGGGAAACACTGAGTCAGCAAGGGTTAGGGTGGAGCGGTGAATTGACAGCCTGGTGTGGAGCAATGGGTGAGAATAGCACTGTGTGGGGGTATTAACCCCTATACCCTTACGGCTAGGCTTGGGCCGGCCTGGATCAGAGGGTTTGGTCCACCAAAAGACGACGCGTGGCCCGGCCAACCTGTTTGGAGTCCCATGCAAGGAGTCAAGATAGATTTGGCGATCAAGCAAGATCTTGGTCGATTAGAATAGGAATCCTTATCCGGCCACCTATGGTAATTGTAACTGGCTATGATTAGTTTCCAGATCTATAACCTTGCCCCCCGGACTATATAAGGCGGGCAGGGGACCCCCCTAAAAAACATCTCTCATTGACATATAGCAATACAATCAGACATAGGACGTAGGTATTATGCCTTCTTGGCGGCCGAACCTGGATAAAACCTCGTGTCTATCTTGCATCACCGTCTTGTTTGTGGCTTGCGCATCTGTCTGCCGACAATCTACTACCTTGGGCATACCCCTAGGTAGACTACTGACCATATTTCATCGACAGTGGCATGCCAGGTAGGGGGTGTGTGTACTGCTCTCCAAGCGAACAAGATGGTCATCATCCCCGGCTCCATGGCTACACCAAATGGCCTCATGTTCACCGTCGGTCAGATCACCTAGACCACTAGCTCCGACGACTTCATCGCCATGACCACGGAGGAGGTGCGGATTCAATCTGCATCGACCACTACTTCACCTACATCGGCTACGGCTCTGACCACGGTGGATACAGCTCCGACCACAGTGGATATGGCTTCGACCACGGTGGATACGGCTCCGACCATGGTGGATACGGCTCCGACCATGGTGGATACGGCTCCGACCATGGTGGATATGGCTCTGACCACGGTGGATCTGACTCTAACCATGATACATCTGGCTCCGACCACGCCCGCATCATCTTTAGCCACGCCGATAACCCGTCGTCCGCTTCCCCGCTACAAAGGGAAGCAGATCGACAACACTGACCTGCTCGACTCCATCGATCAAGTCGGCACCAAACTCGCTGAAACCCTAGCTCTGGTAAGTTCAATTCAAAGTCAACCTAATGAGCAGGTAACCGCTCCCCACAACAGATCTACCCGACCAGCTTGGGCCAGTCGTCCTACACGACTCGGTACAGATCTCATGGTCATATCTACTCCTGAAGGGTGCTCCGCTCGTCGCCGGCCAGCCTATGCGATGGGTCTCCGGCTCTCCGAGTATGAAGCCTCGATGGAGAACTACCAGGCCTAGCCTTACGGCCTGCGAAACGCTACCTCCAACTATGCGTATAATATACAACGCCGCTTGGATCTATGTTTTATACATCGACCTCGGCCGAAGCCACGCAACTTCGTCAACATGATCCGGATTGAGGATTATCAAGAAGGATCCGTCCACATAGTCTAGGAGGGTGACTCCAGCTCCTTGTCTGGCATCGCATCTAATGCCTCCGTCCACACTGAGCTCTAGCATCATGATGATGAAGGCATCGAATACGATCTGGATATCCTAGACCACGCCCTGGGGTTCCCACAATTCCCGTCTTTCTCACCAAGGCGAGGGGATTTGATCAATGTTGTCAGTAATGATGAACCACCAGCAGTCGGTGAAATAGAACAAGAAAGGATTGCACGCGAAACACACAATATTGACCGGTTTAATCGCCGACAAATCGAAGCCGAAGCAGAAGAGGAGGCACGACGCATAAAGGTCCAGCCACGTGACCTCAACAATGCCTTTGATAGGGTGGAGGACAAACAGGTCTTTAGGACTCCAAGCGCCAATGTAGCCGTTGCTATGGTGACAATGCAACGGCTACCCAATACCCCAGAAACCCAGGCAGTTCGTGATGAAATACAAGCTTATCTGACGACTGCTATGGCCTAGACCACAGAGATTGTAAATCAAGCCTGGGCTCCATCTGTCTCAGTTAAGTCAAGCCACAGTCGCCAGTACTCAAGTCACTCATAGCCACCCAACCAACGAGGCTCGCGCAACAACAACCCATCAGACAACCATCAAGGCAGAAACGGTGGCCATGATGGTGGTCGGGATGACAACCGTCGTCGGAAGGACAACCGCTGCGACATCCGGGATGACAACCGCTGAGACAACCGCGATAACCACTGTGATAACCACGGTCGTAGGGCTAATCTAGATGGCAACCGAGATCACTGCGATGGCAATAATGATCTCTGCCATTACCTCAGAGGACGTGATCTACGCAATCGCATCAACCAGAAAGCCAACGATCGTGCATCCCACGAAAGCTATCGCCGTATGGAATATGATACCACCCACGGCCCACCGGGTTTGAAGCAGTTTACTCCGCACCTTCGCAAAGTCATATGGCCCAAGAACTTCAAGCTCGAAAAACTTCAGAAGTACGACGACAAGAAGAGCCCCAAATTATGGGTCATGCTCTACAAAACAGCGTGCAGATCAGGCATGGCCGACGAGCATGTCATGTCTAACTACTTCCCAGTCGCTGTTGGCCATGTAGGTCACCATTGGCTGGTTAGCTTGCCGGCAAACTACTTTGATTCTTGGCAAGAGCTCAAGCAAGCCTTCATCGACAACTTCATTGCCACTTGCGAGCAACCCGGCAACAAATATGATCTGCAGCAGATCTGAGATCGGAAGGATGAGCCACTACGAGAGTACGTCCGACGTTTCTCGGAGATGCGCATCAAGGTCCCGTCAATCTCCAACAACGAGGCAATCGAGGCTTTCATCACTGGCCTATGCTTCCACGACGCCCTAAGGGATAAGCTCCTCCACAAGAGACCTGAATCAGTTACTGTGCTCCTGGCCACTGCTAAGAAATATGCGGACGCCGACGACGCTAAAAAGATAATTATCGAAGAAGCAGCAAGGGTTCCACGCTCCGACCACCCCCTACACCACGATGACTACCGCGGTAACCGTGGTTGGAACGACAATTTTGACCACCACAACTGGCGCAACGACTCCCGCGATCACCGTGATCAACATAATCAGCAGTGTAACCGCCGTGACGATTACAGGGGCAAGCGTGCTCGGGAAGACGACGGCGAGGTCAACACCGTTAAAAAATGTGGCGGGTGTCGTAACTACAAAGAAGACTACGCCAAAGCATTGAAAGGGCCTTGCTAGCTCCATCCCAAGTCAAACCACACCATGGAGAATTGCCACGTTCTCAAGTCTATCTACACACAACAACAGGCTCCGGATACATCCGACAAGCCTAATGACGCAGGGGAACAGCACAATGAGGACAACGACAATGAAGACACAGATCCCCATCATAAGTACGTTAAGCCAACCGATCACGTGCACACCATCATTGGAGGCAAAGTGTCCATCGAGACCAAACAAGAACACAAGCTGCTCGCCCGCGCTTGCTTGAACGTGGCCAACAATGACAACCTCATCGTCGATCCACATCTCCCTCCTTGGTCTCACCGTGATATATCCTTTAGTAGAAAAGACCAATGGGCCACAATACCTGAACCAGGACATTTTCCCCTGGTCCTCGATCCTTGTATCAACAAAGTTCAATTCAACAGAGTGCTGATTGACGGCGGCAGCTCCATCGATATACTGTTCAAGAACAGTCTACCGGCCCTAAAGATAACCCAGGCGGATCTCAAGCCATACGAGGCACAGTTCTGGGGTGTTCTCCCCGGGTAGAGCTCTACACCTCTTGGGCAGATCACGCTGCCTGTGCAGTTTGGGACCCCAGACCACTTCCGCATAGACTACGTTAACTTCGTGGTCGCTGACTTCGATGGCACCTACCATGCTATCCTTGGTCGACCATCGCTCACCAAGTTCATGGCCATACCTCATTACAGGTATCTAGTGCTCAAGATGCCTACCGAGAAAGGAGTTTTAACCCTCAGGGGTAACGTATACGCAGCTTATACCCGCAAAGACGACAACTTTAAAATAGCAGAGGCTCACGACCTCTATATTCGCATGGCTGAGACCATGCTTGATGCCAAGAAGACCTCGGCCGACCACCTGGAGATCCCAGAGCTTGAGGTTCCACGCAAGAATGTCAAGTCCAAGGAGCACAAGGTGATCCAGCTGGTCGACGGTGATCCCAGCAAAACGGCCCTTATCGGGGCTAACCTGGATCCTAAATAGGAAGACGCGCTCATCAGGTTCTTAAGGAGCAACGTGGATGTGTTTGCATGGAAACCTGCTGACATGTCCGGTGTACCTCGGAACTTGATCGAGCACTCCTTGAATGTCAACGGCAAGGCCAAACCTATCAAGCAGAAGCTACAACGGTTCGCTCGTGATAAAAAGAAGGCAATTAGGGTAGAAGTTACACGGCTTTTGGCAGCCGGATTTATCAAAGAAGTGTATCATCCGGAGTGGTTAGCTAACCCGGTTCTTGTACGCAAAAAGAATAATGAATGGAGAATGTATGTTGATTACACTGATCTCAACAAACACTGCCCTAAGGACCCCTTCGGCTTACCTCGCATAGACGAGGTCGTAGATTCAACCGCCGGTTGCGAGCTGCTTTCCTTTCTCGATTGCTACTCTGGTTATCACCAGATTGCTCTCAAAAAGGACGACCAGATCAAGACATCTTTTTCACGCCTTTCGGCGCCTACTGCTATACGACCATGTCGTTTGGGCTCAAGAACATCGGGGCTACCTACCAACGCGCTATACAGGCTTGCCTCAAAGACGAGATAAAAGACGACCTCATCGAGGCCTATGTTGATGATGTAGTTGTCAAAACCAAGGAAGCACATACCCTTGTTGACAACTTGGAACGCACCTTTGTAGCCCTTAACACATTCCAATGGAAATTAAACCCAAAGAAGTGCATCTTTGGTGTTCCTTCTGGCATACTACTTGGCAACATCGTCAGTCACGACGGCATACGCCCTAACCTGAAGAAAGTCAAAGCTGTCTTGGACATGAAGCTGCCCAAAAAGGTGAAGGATGTTTAGAAGCTTACCAGATGCATGGCCGCTCTCAGCTGTTTCATATCAAGATTAGGCGAAAAGGGACTACCGTTCTTTAAACTGCTCAAGGCATCTGAGAAGTTTGAGTGGTCAAAGGAAGCAGACGATGCCTTCACATAGCTGAAACAATACCTTACATCACCTCCGATCCTCACTGCTCCTAGAGAAGACGAAACACTCCTGCTTTACATTGCGGCGACTAATCGAGTGGTCTCCACTGCCATGGTGGTCGAGCGTGATGAGCCCGACCATGTCTACAAGGTACATCGACCAATCTATTTCATCAGTGAGGAGCTCAATGAATCCAAGACTAGGTACCCACAGATTCAGAAATTGATCTATGCCATACTGATAACATCCTAAAAGTTGAAATAGTACTTCGATGGATATCGTGTGGTGGTCATGACTGAGTACCCTCTATGAGACATCATTAGCAACAAGGATGCGAACGGGTGCATCATCAAATGGGCAATGGAGCTATGCCCCTTCTCCTTGGAATTCGCAAGCCATACTACAATCAAGTCTCAGGCTCTCATCGATTTCATCGTCGAGTGGACAGACTTAAGCACGTCTACCTCTCAGGGGCCTAATGAGTATTGGAAGATATACTTCGACGGCTCTCTCAACATTGATGGTGCAGGAGCAGGAAGTCCTTTTCATGTCACCATCCAAGGAGCAGCTCCGGTACGTCCTCAGAATTTATTTCCCAGCATTTAATAATGCCGCCGAATACGAAGCATGCCTACATGGTTTGCGCATTGCGGTCGAGCTCGGTGTTAAACGTCCCTATGTCTATGAAGACTCGGCTCTAGTCATCAACCAACTCAACAAGGACTGGGACATGACCAGCGAAAGGATGGATGCATACTGCAAATCGATCAGAAAGCTGGAAGGCAGGTTTTATGGCATCGAGTACACACACATGGCCTAGGACAAAAATCAAGCAGCAGATGCACTGTCAAAGTTAGGATCATCCCGAGCCAAAGTCCCACATGGCGTATTCGTCCAAGACCTGCTCACGCCTTCCATCAAGGAGGAAGATCCCACGGCTGACAAGCCTCTAGACAAGCAATTGGTGGCTACGGTTCCGGTGTCAAGCACCACTGAGCCACCTCCAACCACTCATGAGCCTGACTGGAGAGTACCTTTCATCAAGTACCTGACAGATGGTAGCGGTTACACTAATCAGACAGAAAACGAGCGCCTGATGCGTCGCAGTAAGCATTATCTGCTCGTCGATGGCAAGTTATGGCGCAAGAACACAAAGGAGGAAATCTTGATGAAGTGTATAACCTAGGAGGATGGTGAACATCTCCTAGACCAAATCCACTCTGGCTCCTGCGGCAACCACGTGGCCTCAAGAACGCTGGTCGGCAAGGCTTTCCGAGCAGGGTTCTATTGGCCATCAGCCGTAGCCGACACAGAGAAGCTAGTCCAACACTGTGAGGGTTGTCAGTTCTTCGCCAAGAGAATCCACATACCAGCACATGAGATCCAGACAATACTAGCCTCTTGGCCCTTCGCATGCTGGGGACTGGATATGATCGGGCCCTTCAAACTGGCTCCTGGGAAATTTACATGTGTCTTTGTCCTGATTGATACATTTTCTAAGTGGATAGAGTACATGCCTCTGGTACAGGCATCCTCAGAAAAGGCTGTCATGTTCCTCGACCAGGTCATCCACCGCTTCAGCATACCCAATAGTTCATCACTGATCTGGGTACTCAGTTCACTAGGAACACTTTTTGGGACTTCTGCGATGAAAGGAGCAAAGTAGTAAAATACGTCTCGGTGGCGCACCCTAGAGCTAATGGATAGGTCGAGTGGGCAAACGGTATGATTTTGGACGCATTGAAGAAGAGGATGTATAGAGAAAATGACAAAGCTCCTAGAAGATGGATCAAAGAGTTACTAGCCGTGGTCTGGGGCCTCAGAATCTAGCCTAGTCGTAACACCGGCGTCTCACCATACTTTATGGTTTATGGCGCTGAGGCAGTTCTCCTAGCAAATATAGCTTTCAGATCAGCACGGGTCAAGAACTTCGACGAAGGCAAGGTCAACAAAGTGCAGGAGCTAGAAGTGAATAGTGCAGAAGAGAAGCGGCTTGATTCTTACGTACGTACAGCCAAATACCTTGATGTTTTGCGCAGGTACTACAACAAGAATGTTAAAGAGCAGTTCTTCATGGTCAGGGACCTGGTCCTAAAGTGGAAGATGAATCAGGCTGGTGTCCATAAACTCGCAACTCCATGGGAAGGGCCCTTCATGATTAAGGAAGTCACACGACCAACGTCTTACAGGTTAGCTCACCTGGATGGTACGGACGTACCAAATTCATGGCACATCGATAAGCTTAGGTGTTTCTATGCTTAACTACTGAGATATGTACTCCTCTTGTACTTTTGATTTAATTCAATAAAGCTATTATGATTTCTCCGACCACTATGATTGGGTCACTTCGAATTTTATGATTATTCTAACTTAGCCAGTCAAAGCCGACCACCATTCCTCCTCAGGTTTTCAGAGCAGGACCTGTCTCCAGTTCCTCCCAACGCGTGCATGGGATCCGCTCTCTACGCTATGGGTGATCGGCAGGTCCCCCTGGTTTGACTTGTTCGCGTCTACGTGTGCATAGGTCACGCACCTCACACTCCGACCACATGCTAAATTAGGGCTGTACAAACTTTTTAGGATGACGTGTTGAGTAAACTGGTACAACTAAACAGAACACTAACATGTTCTCACTTAGTTACACCAACCCGAGTTTCAAGCTTAAATATGTTTTATACAAAACAAATAAGCTTATAATGATATACAGTTACATTATTACAAGCTTGCCTGAAGAGGTACAAGTTTACAATAACACAACTACATCCTTCTTCTACAGTTCTAGCGTATCCTGTTGGCTAGTCGGGGCACACGGCACCTATGGTCTTGAGGACTCTTGTACTGGTCGAGCTGAAGAGGATGGCCCCGCCGATGCCTGGCTGGTCGAGACCGCAGGCTTCGCCGGTTGGCTCACAACTGATGGTGTTTCCAGCTAGCTTGTTAATGGCATACCCTATACAGGTGCTGTCCCACCTCCACATAGGTTAATATCGCCAATTATCTTTGAAGACAGGTCCAGCTGGGTCATCCAAAGCTCCTCAGCCTTGTCTAGATCTACCTTCTTTGGGTACCCAGCCTCTAGGCGCTTGAGATCGATTAGGGGGTAGTGGGCACGCACCATGCTTAGCACATGTGCGCTTGTGTACTCACCCACCTCCTTCACGAACTCTTGGAACCATTCCCATGCCTTTCGGCATCTCTCGACCAGTTCGAGCTACGGCGTCCTTGGCACTTCCTCTGTAAGCGCTAGGTCAATAAGGTTGAGGACGGGCAAAATGCTAGTTGCCACTTCCTAGCACCGGTTCTTCCATGTATCCCGATCCTCGGTGATCTCTAGGCATCGCGCCTTCTAGCCATCACGATCTTTCATCATGGTTTCCAGATGCTTCTTGGCATTGACTTTCAAAACTGTAAACCGCACAAGACATTAAAATGTCATGCCATGACAAGATAATGCGGGCAACAAAATGAGCAAGGTGGTCTAGAACACTTACTTTTCAGTTCCCCTTCATCTTGGTTGTGCGGTCCCAGAGTTGCGACTGGTCGTGCGCCAGTTTCTTGTTGTCCTCCATCAGGCGACCACACTCTATGGCCACATGGCTATTCTCCTCTTGGAGATGGACTACTTCGGCTTCTAAGCCTGGACTACAGCTGTTACTACCAATAATGCAACAACACGCGTCATGCACTTGTTGTGATAAAGTGACAACTTACTTGTTTTTTCCTGCTCTTTGTTACTGAGCTGGACGACCAGGTTCTGGTTCTGTGCCTCTTGCTCCATCCTCTCCTAGTTGGCAGCTTCAAGTTGGTGGTGCAAGCGTTCCACCTCAGCCACCAGTTCTCTATTACTTGCTGTGATCCCCTCAATCTGGTCAAAGCACTTCTTTCGGTACCTTGCGGTCTTCATTAAGTCCTACATGTACAAAAGCTAAGTCAGACAAGTTTGACTAGATAGCGGGATCAAGTGGTCATGCAAAACATACCTGGACTTCCGTCACCAGACGTTTTGCCGCTCGTTCAACTTTCATGGTCTCTTCGACCTCTAGGATTTCTTCATGAACAACCCATTGGTTGTTTCACCAGCGCGACACATATACATGTTGTCATTTGTCCTAGGGATGGCTGAGGACCTCCTCTACTTTGTCCTCTTTGGCCTCTTGTTCGGGTAGCGGCGCTGGTCTGGAGTTTGCAGCCTCTGCGATCACTATGGCTTTCCCACAGGCCGTAGCATCGGCAAACATGCTCTGTGCCACCTCCGGCTGCTGCTCCATAGTTTGGTCTATTACCCTTGGCACTGATGTGTCCCCCTTAGCAGAGTTAGTGCTCGGAGCACCTGTACTTGGCTCGGCTGTCCCCTTGACCACCTGCTCAGGGACTATTGTCTGGCCGCTCATCTGCTAAGGCTCTGGCGGACTTTCTACTATAGGTTCCTCCATAGCCGGCTGCTGGGCAGTTTTCTCTGGGATTGCTGGCGGAGCCATGCCGCACCCGGCTAGTTGGTCGGGATTTTCGGTGGACGCTGACCTAATATATCAGAGATAAGTTCAGAAGACAACAGTATTCAATATAAATTGTAAGCTTACATTAAGGTTACAAATACTTACAGCTTGGAAGCATGGAATGATGTGGCGAAGGTGTGTCTCTTCGGCCGTGCTTGCTCCACGTGCTCTACGGGTGCTACTGGGTCTCTTTCTACGACCAGTACTAGCGCCAGGGCTTGATGCTCGACCCCTTTGCTGCTTGTCCTCTGCATTGCAGTGGTCGGTGATGTGAGTCCCACTGGCATGGAGGAGCCACCCTGCTCCGTCGACTCTAGTTGTCTCCTCCTCTTTCGAGGTATGAGTCGAAAGATGTCTGCATCCTCTGTTTCATCATCTGACAATGTAAAGATGGCCCGACGACGCTTGCTAGCCGTCGGTCGCTTACCAGCAGCCCTGGTCGTTGCCTCCTCCCTAACTCTGAGTACGGCCTAGTCGACGTCTTCGATCCCGGCGATGGTCTGGGCGGTCGGGCCAGCAACTTGCGGCCAATCCACACTAGGGGGTGGAGATACGAACACTGCTGCTCTATCACGACCATTAATCTGGGAAACATAAAGGCGATAACACAGTAAGTTTCTGTTACAATATAACTCTAGGGTACAAGGCAGCATAATTTACCTTTGAGAGAGGTTGGGCCAGCTTGAAAGCATGCTCGATGTCGCTCAACCTGACATAATTTGGATCAGCTAAGTTGACTAGCTCTCCAATCTGGGCTTTGACTTCTATCTTGTCAAGCACCTCTTGACTAGTCCTCATTGGGTCTGTGCTACCTTGGTACTCATAGCCGGGATGTACCTCCTCTGGCAGGGCTAGATCCTTTGGCTAATGAAGTTCCCGACCATGCTCGGACCATCTAGTTTCTTCCACGGGATCATCCCAAGAAGTTCTGAGATCTATTCCAAGTGCTCGGGCTTCTCCGACCAACTGTTCTTCTTCTTCGGAATGAACCCCATGTCGCACAATGTGATCGTGTTCAGCTCTTCGCGGATGTAGAACCACTTCTTGTACCAGTCATCCAGCGATGTGTTCCAAGGCCAGTGCAAGTACTAGGCCTTCATCCCGTCACGTAGATTGAGGTACACACCTTCGACTATCTTCGAGTTGCCACTTCCTTTCTTCCACAGATAGAAAAGATGGCGAAAGAAGTTGAAATGGGGCTAGAATCCACCATATGCTTCGCAAAGATGGATGAAGGTGGAGACAAGAAGAATCGAGTTGGGATGTAGATTGCAAATCCCAATCTCGTAATACAAATAGAGCCCCTGAAGGAAAGGGTGCACTAGAACCCCAAAACCCCGCTTGAAGAAATCTTCGAAAACCACAATCTCACCTGGTTGTGGATCGGGGTACCCTTCTCCTTCCGACGTGCACCATCCTGCGAGTGCCTTGTTGTGGAGTACTCCCATGATGACGAGGTCTTCGATGGTCTGCTCATTGCTTCTTGACTTCCACCACTCCTTTACCATGACTCTGGCTTTCTTCTGGGCATCACTCTTCGCCATGAATCTACCCTTGCTAAGGAGGTGGATACGGTGGAGGGGTGATTGGTGATGATCTCGGAGGTATTAGGGTTGGCAAGAGGAAGAAGAAGGCTGCGGCGGCGAATGGTAATGGGGATCGGTAAAAAGTAACTTACTAGTTCTATATTATAAATAACCAAGAGTTCCGCCGTTTCATCTGCTCGAGATTCTAGGGAGACGTGCACATGCGCCGTAGATGGTTATTTTCACAACCTCGAGATCTATGCCAATATATGTGCCCCTTCATTACCAGTGTACGTGCCTCTTCGTTGCTAGTGTGAGAGGGCCCACACTGACGCACCTCCTTATAGGTGCCAAGCGACTGTTTGCTTGAAAGGACAAGAAGGCAGTATGACGTGTTATACCAGTCTGCTTTTTTGATCAGACGTGTCAGATTGGACTTGACAGAGTAAGAAGATAAATAAATACACCAAATAATAGTACAAGTGGTATTTGTTTCTTCGCTGCATGTCTCGTGCTCAGGGATGGTCCAGACCACTACCGTGCTCGGGGACTGCTCCAACCACTGTCGTGCTTGGGGATTGCTTCGACCACTACCATGCTCGGGGACTGCCCAGACCACTACCGTGCTTGGGGACTGCCCCGACCACTACCGTGCTCGGGAACTGTCCCGCTCAGTACTCGGAGACCGCTCTCCTCAGCTACATGTGATTTGTACTCACATATAGTTGAGAGACATTTATTTAGACCTTGCTACAAGGCTCATACCTTGCCTTCTAGCAAGCTCGGGGACTACATCGGTACGATGCACCTACCGGTGCATCTCGTATCGCCTGTACGACGATTGGATTCTCAACTTAACTGGGAATTCTTTTTAGACCTTGGCACCACGTGCCTGTGTCACCTACTACTAGGCTCGAGGACTAAGTGGGCATACTTCACCTTGCGGTGAATGTGTTTATTTAATCGACCCCTATGCTTTGATTGATTGTCAGGATTACTATCGTGCTCGGGAACTGTCCCGACCACTGCTCGGAGACCGCTCTCCTCGGCTACATGTGATTTGTACTCACATACAATTGAGAGACATTTACTTAGACCTTGCTACAAGGCTCATACCTCGCCTTCCAGCAAGCTCGGGGACTACATCGGTATGATGCACCTGCCGGTGCATTTTGTATCACCTGTACGACGATTGGATTCTCAACTTAACTGGGAATTCTTTTTAGACCCTGGCACCACGTGCCTACGTCACCTACTACTAGGCTCGAGGACTAAGTGGGCATACTTCACCTTGCGGTGAATGTGTTTGTTTTTCGACCCCTACGCCTCTGATGATCAAGGACGCTACGCTTCAAGACGCACTTACATTTCTTTTCAGAAATACAAGTGGGCACACTTCCTAGGACGGAAATCTTTTTCTTTCTTCTTAAGAGCACCATACATTCTTCGGACAACCTACTTCTCCGATGACAACGGTGGTCAGAGACGTCAAGAATTCAAGCCTCACTGTTCGGAGAAGGTTAAAATGGTGTGTCACAGCATAATACATGGTGCTCGGGGACTAGCCGTGGGGGTATTAACCCCTATACCCTTACGGCTAGGCTTGGGCCGGCCCGGATCAGAGGGTCCGGTCCACCAAAAGACGACGCGTGGCCCAGCCAACCTATTTGGAGTCCCGCGCAAGGAGTCAAGACAGATTTGGCGATCAAGCAAGATCTTGGTCGATTAAAATAGGAATCCTTATCCGGCCACCTATGGCAATTGTAACTGGCTAGGATTAGTTTCTAGATCTATAACCTTGCCCCCCGGACTATATAAGGCGGGCAGGGACCCCCCCTAAAAACATCTCTCATTGACATACAACAATACAATCAGACACAGGACGTAGGTATTACGCCTTCTTGGCGGCTGAACCTGGATAAAACCTCGTGTCTGTCTTACATCACCGTCTTGTTTGTGGCTTGCGCACCTATCTGCCAACAATCTACTACCTTGGGCATACCCCTAGGTAGACTGCCGACCATATTTCATTGACACACTGTGGCTATGAATCTCGGTGACGTGGACTGATGGCGGCGCTAGGGCACCAGAGCTTGGTGGCGCTGGTAAGCGAGCAAGGCAGCACGGCTGCTGTTGGCAGCGTGCGGGCACGGCAAGGACACGCGACGGTGCGGATGATGTGTGGGAAGGACGGCGCGGCGGAGCTCGGGCGGCGTAGATGAGCAGGGCAGCACTAGAGCACGGTGAGTGCGTGAGTTGGCAGTGGTGCTAGGGCATGGGACCGTGCGGCTGTGGTGGCTCACAGCGGTGGCGCGTGGGCAAGCGGCGACGCAAAGCTTGCTGTGTGGCAGTGATGTCAGCTAGGGTGCGGTGTGGGGGTACGACAAGGACTGAGCGGCTTTATATGGGTTCCCCGATGCGACGAAGTAGGAAACAGATTAAGAGATTGAGATCCGCACGATTCCTACTGACTGGATGCTCCTGTGGTAGCGATCGGATGCTACCACCCAGCGTCCGGTCGATTTCAGAGAGGTCCAAATCCTCTGGAATCACGACCAGACGCGTCCAGTGGACACCAACCGGACACATCCAGAGTCCGGTCAACTTAGCCTTCGTCTTCTTCACACGACTGGACGCTGAGACGTCTTCTGACCGGACACTGAAAGATAGTGTCTGGTCACTCCTTTACAGCGAGTTTACCTCCTGTGAACTGACCAGACGCTAGACTTTAGAGTCCGGTGCAGCGTCCGGTCACTCTTTTCTAGCAAATCTTCAATGTTCCTTCACGCTGCCTGTTCCCAATCAAGTCCCAACTTAAATAAGACTCAAATAAACACCAATTGGGACTGATGTGAGTGACCTCTCTCAAACCCTCATATTTTTCAAAATATTTTGCCTTAGGCTATAATTCATTTTAAGAAAATAGGCAACAAGAGGGCAAATGGAACAAAATGACAAAACAACATTCATGCATATGCAATATTTGTAAGTAAATCTAGTTGCTTGTCAAGTTTGATCCAAGGTTAAGCTTCTTTACACACTTTTCGGTGGTTATCTTAACCATGTTAGACAAGCCCTATATGCATTATAAAGCGTTAAACATGTTGTATATTACAATGCAATGCAAGGGACAACACAAGCTCATCTTTTAGTGAAGTTACTAAAATCAAGTACATTGAGCTCATTCCATAATCTACAAAATGTAGCCTCATCTAGCGGTTTAGTGAAGATATCCGCTAATTGATCTTCGGTTCTTACACCTTCTAGTGATATATTATTTTTAGCAACATAATCTCTTAGAAAGTGATGGCGGATATCTATGTGCTTGGTGCAAGAGTGTTGAACCAAATTATTTGCAAGTTTTATCGCACTTTCATTATCGCACAAAAGAGGTACCTTTTCTAGAACTACACCATAGACTAGCAAAGTTTGTTTCATGTATAATATTTGTGCACAACAAGCACCCGCGGCAATGTATTCTGCTTCAGCGGTGGATAAAGCCACACTATTTTGTTTCTTGGAGGACCAAGACACAAGTGATCTACCAAGCAAATGGCATCCTCTGGATGTGCTTTTTCTATCAACTTTGCAACTGGCATAATCTGAATCGGAATAGCCAACTAATTCAAATATAACTCCTTTGGGATACCATAGGCCAATGCTTGGTGTGTGCTTAAGATACCTAAGAATTCTTTTTACAGCAATTAAATGTGTTTCCTTAGGATTAGCTTGAAATCTAGTACACATACACACACTAAACATGATGTCGGGCCTAGATGCGGTTAAATATAACAAGCTACCAATCATGGAACGGTAGAGAGTTTGATCAACCGAGTTACCTCCCTCATCTAGGTCGAGATGTCCATTGGTAGGCATTGGTGTCTTGATTGGCTTACATTCATCCATCTTGAATCTCTTGAGAAGACCCTTTGTGTATTTCTCTTGAGAGATGAAGATGCCTTCTTTCATTTGCTTGACTTGAAAACCAAGAAAGAATGTAAGCTCACCAATCATTGACATCTCGAACTCCTTTGACATCAATTCACCAAATTCTTTACACGAGTCTTCATTTGATGATCCAAAGATGATATCATCAACATATACTTAACAAATGAAGATATGCCCATCAAACTTCTTGGTGAATAGTGTGGTGTCGACCTTCCCAATGGTGAAGCCCTTCTCAATGAGAAAGTCCCAAAGGCTCTCATACCAAGCTCTTGGGGCTTGCTTAAGCCCATATAGTGCCTTGGATAACCTATAAACATGATTAGGATATCTAGGGTCTTCAAACCCAGGAGGTTGATCAACATAGACTAGTTCATTAATAAAGCCATTTAAAAATGCACTTTTCACATCCATTTGATATAGTTTCATTTCATGATGTGATGCATATGCAAGTAGGATACGGATGGCTTCTAATCTTACAACCGGTACAAAGGTCTCTCCAAAATCCAAACCTTCAACTTGGGAGAACCCCTTTGCAACTAGTCTTGCCTTGTTCCTCACAACAACACCTTGATCATCTTGCTTGTTGCGGAACACCAACTTTGTTCCAATGACTCTTGCACCTTTTGGTCGCTCTTCAAGAGTCCAAACTTCATTGTGACTAAAGTTGTTCAACTCTTCATGCATGGCATTGATCCAATCCGGATCTTTAAGAGCTTCTTCTATCTTGGTAGGCTCATAGCAAGAGACAAAAGAGTGATGAGCAATAAATGAAGTTTTTGAGATAGAGTCATTACACCCTTTGATGGACTCCCTATGATGAGATCTTGTGGATGATCTTGTAGGAGAGGTGTATTTCTTCTATTGACCACTTGGGGAGGAGGTTGTGGAGCATCAACATCTTGTGCTTGTACCACCATTTGCTCATGGGAGACATGAGTATCTTCATTTTCTACTCTCCCATCTTTTTCACCATCTTGTGGCACACTTGATGAAGAAGGTTGATCAATGACTTGTACATCATCTTCATCATCTTTTGGCTTGATGTCTCCCACCGGAATATTCTTCATAGCCTCCCTCAATGGTTCATCACCTATGTTATCAAGATTCTTATGTGCTCCTTGGGAGACGTTAGATTCATCAAATTCCACATCATATGTTTCTTCAACCAAGCCGGTGGCATGATTAAATACTCTATATGCTTTGGACTTTGATGAGTAACCAACAAGAAAACCAATATCACAATGTCTTTGGAACTTCCCTATGTGTTGCCTCTTTTTGTAGATGTAGCATTTGCAACCAAACACCCTAAAGAAGGAGACATCCGGCTTCTTCCCATTGAGCAACTCATAAGGTGTCTTGCCAAGGAACTTTTGAAGGAATAGGCAATTTGATGCATAGCATGCGGTGTTGATTGCTTCCACCCATAGAGCTTCGGGGGTGTTGTACTCATCAAGCATTATTCTTGCAAGAGTGATCAATGTCTGGTTCTTCCTCTCAACTACACCATTTTATTGAGGAGTATAAGTTGCGGAGACTTCATGTTTGATTCCAACTTCATCACAATAGGCTTCAATGTTTGTGTTGTCAAACTCTTTGCCATTATCACTTATAATCTTCTTGAGCTTCACTTCAAATTCATTTTGTGCTCTCTTGGCAAACTTCTTGAAGCAAGATGCAACTTCAGATTTGTCATAAAGGAAGAATACCCATGTATACCTTGAATAGTCATCAACAATCACAAGACAATAAAGGTTTCCTCCCAAACTCTTATATGTTGTTGGTCCAAATAAATCCATGTGAAGGAGTTTTAGCACTCTTGTGGTTGACATAAAAGCTTTGGTTGGATGAGTATTTGCAACTTGCTTGCCGGCTTGACATGCACTACAAAGCTTGTCCTTTTCAAACTTCACATCCTTCAACCCTCTCACCAAATCATTCTTCATAAGCTTCTTGAGTGAGCTCATCCCAACATGAGCAAGTCTTCTATGCCATAGCCACCCAAGTGTTGTTTTGGTGAATAGGCAAGTCTTCAAATTTGCATCTTCGGAGGTGAAGTCCACTAGATATAAGTTGTTGTATCTAAATCCATTGAATATCATTTGATTATCATCTACCTTGGATATAATAACCTCCTTCTCGGTGAACAAGCATTGGAAGCCAAGATCACACAATTGTCCAATGGATAGAAAGTTGAAGCTCAATGAAGCAACATAAAGCACATTAGAGATGGAATAATCATTTGATATTGCCACTTTGTCCAATCCTTTAACCTTGCCCTTTGAGTTATCTCCAAATATTATTCTCTCTTGTTCATCTATCTCTTCATCTAGTGAGATGAACATACGAGGATCACCGATCATATGTTGAGTGCAACCACTATCAATAATCTAATGACTTCCATCGGTCTTGTAGTTCACCTACACACAAGATATTCAAGCTTTAGGAACCCAAACTTGTTGAGGGCCCTTCACCTTCTCAACAAGTGACTTAGCCACCCAAATGTTCTTAGGCCTATTCTTGTTAGGGGGTCCTAAGAACATGACTTTCATCTTTCCACTAGAATCCTTTCTAAGCATGTAGTGAGCATTGAAGGCAAAGGGTCTAGCATGCTTGGGCAAGGGTTGTGGCGGTGGAGTTTGGCACTCATGAGCAAAGTGGCCTTCTTGTCCACACTCAAAACATCTCTTTGGCTTTGGCTTTGGCTTTGATTGTTGTTATTGAACTTGAGCCTTCTTCTTCTCTACACTCGCCACATATCCAATGCCACTTCTATCCATCTTCATGACGGTGTTCATGAGTAGCTCACTTTGGAGATGCTTGCCTCTTGCAAACTTGCTCAATCCCATCTTGAGATGCTCTTTCTCCATCTTGAGCTTCTTGTTCTCTTGCTTAAGAGCATCATTGTTCTTCTCTTCCTTGAGCTTCTTGTTCTCTTCTTTGAGCTTCTCATTCTCAAGGATCAACTCTTCATCATGATCAAGAGTTTCTAGCAACATGGTGTTGTGGCTTTTCATCTCTTCAAGATCTTTCATGAGCTTTTCATTTGCATTCTTGAGCTTGACATATTCATCATAGTCATTGCACTCAACCACTTTCTTGCCTTTGCCCTTAGATCCTTGCTCAATGCTCTCATTAATTAAATCATCACATGATGTAGCTATATCAATCTTAACAACATGATTAGTATCATCATGTGGCTCATTTGGTAAAAATTCTTGAGCAATAACAAGGATATCATAATTGATCTTTAGAGTTGTATATTCATCTTTTAGCTTGTTGTGGCTAGTGATGAGCTCATTGTGCACCCACTCAAGTTTATCATGTTTATCTTTAAGCTCTTTCTTAGAAGATTTGAGCTCCTTGAGTTTGGATGATATAGCATCATTTGTTTCTTTAAGCTCAACATTAGCCTTTTCCAATGTATCGCATTTTGCTAAGAGTGAATCATTTTTAGCATCAAGCTTTTCATTTTTAGCTCTACTCTTTCTAATGATCTTAGTGTATTGTCTTAGTATTTTGACAAGATCATCATATGAAGGTGAATCATCATCATTGCTATCGCTATCATCATCACTAGCTTGCCCATCATCACTACTATCATCATTATTAGTTACCTTGCATTCACCCTTGGCCATAAGGCATAGGTATGTAGAGAATGATGGCGATGGTGGCGGTAAAGATGAAAGATCAATAGCAATGGTGGCCACCTCCTCATTTTCACTATCATCATCGGATGATCCACTAGATGAATCAATGTCCGTGAGCCAATCACCGACGATGTAGGCCTTTCTACTCTTCTTCTTCTTGTGGAAGTCCCTCTTTTTGCCATCTCTCTTCTTGTATGGCTTGTTCTTCTTCTTCTCATCTTCATCTTTGTTACTTGAGTCATCTTTCTTGCCCTTGTTCTTGTTCTTGAACTTGTCTTTCTTGGGCTTGGTGCATTGATGTGCTAGATGACCAAGTTCACCACAATTGAAGCAATCCATTTTGGAGATTGGCTTTCTTCTAGAGCTTGTGAAGAACTTCTTCTTCTTGCCGTTGAACTTGATGCCACTCTTGTTTAGCTTCTTTAGCATTTTGGCAGCTTTCTTCACCATGAGAGCAAGATCTTCATCTTCATCTTCTTCATCACTTGAGCTCTCATACTCAAGTCTTGCTTTGCCCTTATTCTTGGCTAGCTTTGAATGCTAAGTCCTTCTCTTTCTTCTTGGTAGAGGATGAGCCATCTTGTGACATGATGTGCATGTACATCTCATGAGCATTGATCTTTCCTAAGATTTGTGTTGGTGTAGCGGTGGAAAGGTCACCTTGGTGTAGTACGGTCATAATATGCCCATATTTGTCAATGGGGAGGACACTCAAGATCTTTCTCACAACGTTGGATGGTGACATTTGAGTAAGTCCAAGCCCATTGACTTCCTCTACAAGAACATTCAAACATGAATACATCTCATTAGCACATTCTTTGGGAAGCATCTCAAATGAATTTAACTTTTTAATTACAAGATGATAGCGTTCCTCACGTTCACTCTTGGTTCCCTCATGGAGCGCATAAATGTCCGACCATAGTGCATGGGCGTCTTTGTGGTTCCTTATGCGGTTGAACTCATCTTTGCAAAGGCCTCTAAAGATGGTGTTTTGAGCCTTTGCATTCCACTTTTCATAATTAACCTCATCGCCTTGTAAGTGTGTAGCATCCCGAGGTTTTGGGAAGCTTTGTGAGGTGGCTCTAAGTATACCAACGTCTAGAGCTTCTAAGTATGCCTCCATGCAGATTTTCCAATATGGAAAGTCATCTCCCTCAAAGATAGGAGGAGGTCCATCCCTGTGAGACATCTTGCTCTAAGCGATTAAGCTTAAAAACGTGAGCACGAGGCTCTGATACCAATTGAAAGGATTAAGATACCCAAGAGGGGGGTGAATTGGGCTAATTCTAAATTTTCTTGCAATAATTAAATCCTACGGTTAGTCCAATTAACCCCTTTGCCTAGAAAAGTGTTTCTATTAATCTAACGCACAAAAGACTTGCAACCTATGTTCTAAACTTACTCTAGCATGGCAATTCTATGAATGTAAAAACAAGTATTGAATTGCTCAAAGTAAATAGAGAGAGAGAGGAACACGGTGATATTTTGCCAAGGTATCGAAGAGTTGCCACTCCCCACTAGTCCTCGTTGGAGCACCCGCGCAAGGGTGTAGCCCTCCCTTGATCCGCGCAAGGATCAAGTGCTCTCTACGGGTTGATTCTTCGACACTCCATCGCGGTGAATCACCCACAACCGCTCACAACTTGAGTTGGGCCACCCACAAGCTCCGCTGGATGATCACCAAGCTCCCAATCACCACCAAGCCATCTAGGTGATGGCGATCACCAAGAGTAACAAGCACGAACTCTCACTTGACCACGCAAAGCCTAATGAGAATGGTGGATGCACACTTTGCTACTCTTGATTCACTAATGAGGCTACTCTATTGGATTCTCAAATCACAATTACCTCACTAGGACCTTACTCTTCTTGGCACTCACAAACATGTTTCTCAGCTGTTGGAATGAGCAAAAGTACCCCCACACATGAGTGGAGGTTCTATTTATAACACTGGCTAAAAAACGAACCGTTATGTGCTTCTACGGGGTTGACCGGATGCTCCGGTCATGTTGATCGGATGCTCCGGTCAGTTCAATCTACACACCAATGATTAAGTGTTGACCTCTCTGTACTCGGACTCACCTCTGCCTTCCCTATACTATACTATTACCCATGATAGGCCGACTGTGCGACACCCTGATTCCTATTCTAGTTACCCTGCAGCCCTAGACGGGAGTGGGCTGGTATTCATTATTCTCCTCCTTGGTTACCCTATGGTCCTAGACGAGAGTGGGATGGTGCCCGTGTCTCTGGTCCTCACAAAGGGTTAGCTTGAGATGTCACTTTTGCAGCCTGCATCTGAAGGGCTATGGATTCCAGAATGACTTTGAGTCATTGCTGATCTGGAGTAGGGTTTTCTATGGCCGCCATCTCTTCTACCAGGGTGTAGACATTAGCGTAGGGCGTAGTGAAGACCCTGTGGCTAGCTACTTCCATGAACTCAGGCTCAACGTTGCATGATGCAGAGGCTCTGGAAGCATCACGGTCTTGGCGCTGTTGTTCTGCTTCTTCATCCCATAGACGCTATTCATATGCTGCCTCTATAGCCAAACGCCATCGTTCAACATCTCAACAAGCCGACTGATACCGCTACCACTCTTCCTTACAGTGTTGGATGCGGTTGCGCCAAGCCTGTCGAGCTCTATTCTTCTTTTCCCTAGCCATCTTCTACTCATTCGTCTCTCCGTTGGGTGGAGCAGTGTTCGAGGAGATGTCGAACAAGGCATCCTCTCCATCTTGGATATCTGGTGGATTAGGCATAGGGATCTGAGGTGGTTTCCTAGCCATAAAGACTTCTCTGGAGTGCCTCATAGCCGAGTGAGTTCCAGATTCCACAGTCATCGCGGTGTCCAACATCTCTGTAGAACCGTAATCGTTGTTGTCCGCTGGAAGAGTTCTGCCATCCTGATAAGGCAAGAGTTCCACATGCCGACTAGACGAGATAGATCTATTAAAGAAGTGTCAGATTGAGCACCCGACCAATGGACGATGCCTTCCTCGGGTGTGATGGATAGAACCAAACCTCTCTAGGCCCCCGTAAGAGGGATCTCTTGCTCAGACTGCATGAGGTAGCTGATTGTATCTTGATAGATTGAAGCTAAGTTCTTGAGTCCGAGTGGAAAACAAACTAGGTCTTTGTGTTGGACTTCAGATGGGATCTCTAGCTCGGACAAAGATGAGGTGTCTGAGCGAGAGTCGTGGTTGATGGCGACCTCCTGAATTCGAGTTGGATCTAAGATTGAGAGGTGCTAAAACTTCTCGATGAGTTGATCCAACATGGTCGTCGAGACGTCTGGTGAAGCTTGAGGCATCGGGATCTTCATGAGATAACTTTAGAGCTTGCCATTGTCATCTGCCTTGTAGATCTAGGAGCCAAAAATGAAGGTGATACCCACCGAGAAAATCATGTCGTCGAGGTCCGCCGACCTCTCGATCGCGAAGTCGCCGAAAGCCCCTACCTGGCGCGTCAGCTGTCAGTGTTTGATGACCGGCAACTCGTCATGGGGTTACCCAGGACGATGTTCGAAGGGCTTCGACGTACGCAGAATTCGACAGTAAACACAAAGAGACAAACGATTTATACTGGTTCGGGCCCTCTTGTCGAGTAATAGCCTTTACGTCTAGTCGGCGTGTAGCCTTTTGCATTGGATTGATTGTATGATTGTTAGGGTTACAAGGGGGTGCGTTGTACCTCGCTTTATATAGGGGAGAGGGTAAGGGCACATATCTAGTCTTAGTCAGTTATAAAAGAAGAGTCCTAGTCCTATTACAGAATCTAGTTTTCATAGTAAGCTGACTAAGTCGATTTGGAATAGCCATAAGTCCACGCCACCTTGTCTCGTGTCCTTCAACAGATCGTGGGCCATCTAGGGCCCATCCAAGTAGTACCCCCTTGAGGAACCCCTAGCACCCTGCTCCGTCAGTTACATACTTCCTCACTATGCTTGTATATTACTAAAGATTAGTGAACACTAGGGCCAAGTCTAAAGGCCTCTCTGTAATTAATGTAGGATCCTGAAAACCTAGAAATGGAAAAAAAATTGTAGGAATAGAATGCCTTAATATCTTGGATCCTATGGTTAAAAAACAGAAATTCGACGAGAAAGAGTGACATAATGGAAACATTATATGAGATTCAACCTCTCTGTAAAATTCCTCCAAAATTCCAAAGAAACTAGCCATTTCACAAGAACTTCACATGAACTCAATTCATTGTCCGAAGGTTTTCCTAAGAAAGTTTCCCATAGAATTCCAATTCTCTAGAGTTTCTCCGTTTTTTCCCTTTCTTCTAATAAAGGGGCTTAAGACTAGACCCTAGTGGGCTTGCTGGATACCCACAATTGAATTGAGTTATGCTTAGTTGATCAAGGTCATTTATGGTGGAACCTATCCACCGGGGTCCAACCCTTACCGGTGCTCATATTTCCTAAGTTTATAACAAGATTTAATGACCCTATTTTTCAGTGGTAGATGATATGCTCGTCAATAGTGACATATATGTAGTGATTTCGTCAACCTTGAAACCTGTGGGTTCAACTTTTAGAGGTGTTTATAGAGGTAGAGTTTACATGTAGAGGGCGTATCTGGTCACACGCTAGCTCATGTAGAGAGAAGACTTTACCGGAAAGAGATAAAAAAAACATGCCCATGCAATCATCAATAATAGTGTAATCTGCAGATATTGACGATGTTAATGAATACTGACCATGCAAATCTAGGCTCTGAGGGGCATAACACAAATCTTAGGACACGGGCATCATAATTCATAGCAGTGCGCTAACAGGGAGCAAATTACGGGGGGATTTTTGCCTAGGACAATCAGCTGCATGCGCCTCCAGATTTGTCCGCCTGCCGCACTCGTTGAATCCAAGTCAAGCCCAGCAACTTCGAGATAGGCCACTAAGGTCACTAAAGCTTTCATATATATTCTGACAAGTGACGACATTGCCAGTGACTGCTCACTGAAACCAACTTGCCTAACCTCAAGACTCGAAGAGGGTCAGGACCGGAGCATCACATCATGCAACACCGTCTGGTTAATGACGGATGCGTCTACTAAGTACACTACAACTTGCATTGATCCGCCTAACTTTGCCTAACGCGAAATGAATCCATGGACGAAGCAGGTTGGCAGGCCTGTTCCTGTTCGCTTGCTCGTAAACGATCGTAAATTTTCAGCTGGGAATAGTATTTTTCTCTCACACCAAACCAGCCAGCAGTAAATAATCCACGATCGTTTACGGCCTCCCGAACCAGCCAAAGCACCCCTTCACCTCTGTGCGCGCACGGTTGACGAGACACCGGACCGACGAACGCGACAGGGACCCTGGGGACAACTGATCAGTGATCAGACCGCGCGCCATCCCCGGCCCGCCGGCCGGCCAGTGCATACTGATCTCTCTTCCCGCAGGCGTGCAGCTTCAGCGCATACCACCGTCATCACAACCACTTCTCGCACAAACCCAACCAGCAAAGGTCGTCGCCTTTTTGGCACGGACCACGCACCACCTCTCCATGATCGCTCCCAACCACGCTCGCCCACGCCCACATGATCGCGCGCGCTTTGTGGTACGTCTCGCGGCCAAAGTTGTCGTCCCCGTGCGTCCCGTTCCTCTTGGCGCCGCATGCGCGCGGGCTCCTATATAAAGCGAGCAACACGCCGGAGGCTTTCCGCATCGGCGAGCTAGCTAGCCGGAGTGTCCGAGTGCGTGTGGTCGTCTCGTCTGCGGATCGAGCAGGATGGCAACAGGCGGCAGGCGCGCTGCGGCTGCCGCAAGCGCTCTAGCGCTGGTGGCTTTGGTGTGCTCGCTGCCCTGCGGTCTTGCTGCGCAGGGCCGCGTGGCGAGGAAGAACCTCGGCATCGGCCTGGGCGGCGGCGGCGGCGGCGACGGGCAGGGGCTGGGCCTCGGGCTCGGGCTGGGGCTCGGCGTCGGGGCAGGCACTGGAGGCGTGTCGGTGTCCGGGTCAGGCTCCGGGTCTGGATCGGTGCCCGGGGTGGGGTCCACGTCCGGGTCTAGGTCTGGGTCCATATCCGTCGGAGGGGCCAGTTCGTCCGCCGGATCGAGTGCTGGATCGTCCGCAGGGTCCACTGGGTCGGGGGCCGGCTCCTCTGCGGGCTCCGGCGGTGGGCAAGGGTATGGGCAGGGTGGTGGGAGCGGGTCAGGATCTGGGTATGGCAAGGGCAGTGGGTCTGGGAGTGGGTCGGGCAATGGGGTGGTGGGTATAGGGAGTGGACAGGGGTATGGTCATGGTTCTAACTCCGGTGGAAACCCGTGAAGTCACAAATGTTGTTGTTGTATCCTGCTGTGTACTTTGTTCTACAGTAGAACATATTATCTTTCCTTTTCTGTGTCTTACACTATATATGGTGTGTGTAAACAAAATAGTTTGTGTTTGGCATTTCAAGTTTTATCAGGTAACTAGCAAATATGCCCGTGCATTGCAACGGGAGGAAGAAAACTATCAAATTTTAATGGAAAATTCGGATGGAATAGTACATATCTATTTATTTCTACCTTTTCTAGAAAACTTAATATCTATAATTTATTTTATGATCACCATGGCATCCGTAATATAAAGACGTGTTTGGTGTGGCTTTGTGCCAAGTGCTATGTGGTCAGAGTCAGAGTCGAAGAACTACAGGCAAGGCCAATTTTTGGCACTCCAGCTCCAGGCACCAAAATGGCTGACTCTGTTTACGGGAGGAGAGAAGCACTCTTCCGTGCGATCTCGTTTGTTGCAGCTTTGCTTGCTCTGGTGTCAGAGCCTGTTAATATTGGCAATTTCTACATCTAAAAAGACTGTAACATCCGTGTCTGTGTCCAATACAAATCATCATCCACTTGGAGATCTCACGAGTGCACTTCCTACCTTATTCCGATACGAAGACCGCATCCACATGTCCGTGTTCGATACATAGTCCTCATAGCGGATTTGTCCATATTCACTGATAGAATCCATGTTTATCTGAATCAACATTTCTTCGATAATGCTACCCTGGAGGAGGTAGTATTATAATAATACGGAGGGCTTTGTCCACTGATAGAAGTTTTAAAAAAATCTCCTTTATGACCTTGCAAAATGACACGTCCGGCCACTTGTTCTAGCTACTACATTCTCTGCTTCGGCAAGGTGCCGCTGGAGCTCGTGACCGGCAACCACTACCGGACTAAGTGAATTTGCCGAGTGCCAGGGGCACTCGGCAAAGCCTAATTTGCACTTGGCAAAGGCTTTGCCGAATGCTGTACTCGGCAAAGAGCACTCGGCAAAAAAAGAGTCGGCAAAGACGTCTTTGCCGAGTGTCTTTTGTCGGGCACTCGGCAAAGCCTTTGCCGAGTGCCGACACTCGGCAAAGTTGGAACCGAAAAAAAAAGCCGAAAAAAATGGGAATTTTTACCCAAAAAAAATGAAATTTTTTTTTAATTGGTGTGGGCCCCCACCGGTCAGCGCCCATCCATCTCCGGCTTTTTTCGCGTAAATTTCACGGCTACGCGGCCGACGGGATTCGAACCCAAGACCTCCCGCTGCGCACAAACCTCCTCTACCACTACACTACACTGTCACTTGTGTCTAGATTCCGTTTTAGTTCCCAATATATTATACTAAACCGAGTGTAAATTGCTTATTTGAGACCCTAAATGAATTCAAATCAAAAAGTGGTCAACTACAAAGTTTCATAACTTTTTTAGATCTACAATTTTCATTTAGTAAGTTTTTCCATCCGAGGTCGTTTGAAAAATTTGAATTTTAAATTTGAGAGATTCAAACGTAGTTTTGCATGATAAGATGATTTCAAATCAAAAAATTGTCAACTACATAGTTTCATAACTTTTGGAGATCTACAATTTTCATTTAGAAAGTTTTTTCATCCGAGGTCGTTTGAAAAATTCAAATTTTAAAATTTTCAAATTCAAACGTCGTTTTTGCATGAAAAATGATTTCAAATCA
This sequence comes from Miscanthus floridulus, assembly GCF_019320115.1. Lineage (NCBI taxonomy): Eukaryota > Viridiplantae > Streptophyta > Magnoliopsida > Poales > Poaceae > Miscanthus > Miscanthus floridulus. The sequence goes on from NC_089583.1 coordinate 79,418,006, forward strand.
AAATGTTGCCAACTACAAAATTTCATAACTTCTCAAGATCTACAAAGTTTATTTTGGTCATTTGTTCATCCGACATAGTGGTAGTAACATTGTTCACAAATCATATATATCTCTCTTCTATTTTCATGAAATTAATATGAGAGATGTATATTTTATGAACAACGTTATTGTCGCTTTGTCAAATGAAGAAATGACCAAAATAAACTTTGTAGATCTTGAGAAGTTATACAACTTTGTAGTTGAAAAGTTTTTCATTTGAATTCATTTAGGGCCTCAAAAATTGATTCGAAAAACTGATTTGCCGAGGGCCAAAAAAATGCACACGGCAAAATACCTCTTTGTCGAGTGCCAAAATATAGGCACTCGGCAAAATACGGCTTTGCCGAGTGCTAGAAAAAAGGCACTCGGCAAACTGAGAGTAAATTGCTTGTTTGAGGCCCTAAATGAATTCAAATAAAAAAGTGGTCAACTACAAAGTTTCATAACTTTTTGAGATCTACAATTTTCATTTAGTAAGTTTTTCCATCCGAGGTCGTTTGAAAATTTTGAATTTTAAATTTGAGAGATTCAAACATAGTTTTGCATGATAAGATGATTTCAAATCAAAAAGTTGTCAACTACATAGTTTCATAACTTTTGGAGATCTACAATTTTCATTTAGGAAGTTTTTTCATCCGAGGTCGTTTGAAAAATTTAAATTTTAAAATTTTCAAATTCAAACGTCGTTTTTGCATGACAAGATGATTTCAAATCAAAATGTTGCCAACTACAAAATTTCATAACTTATCAAGATCTATAAAGTTTATTTTGGTCATTTGTTCATCCGACGTAGTGGTAGTAACATTGTTCACAAATCTTATATATGTATCTTCTACTTTCATGAAATTAATATGAGAGATATGAGATATGTAGATTTTATGAACAACGTTATTGTCGCTTTGTCAAATGAAGAAATGACCAAAATAAACTTTGTAGATCTTGAGAAGTTATACAACTTTGTAGTTGAAAAGTTTTTCATTTGAATTCATTTAGGGCCTCAAAAATTGCTTCGAAAAAATAATTTGCCGAGGGCAAAAAAAAATGCACACGGCAAAAAGCTTCTTTGCCGAGTGCCAGAAAAAAACACTTGGCAAAGACGTATTTTGCCGTGTGTTTTTGTTTGCCGAGTGTATTTTATTTGGCACTCGGCAAACACGGTATTTGCCGAGTGCCCGATAAAATACACTCGGCAAAGCCTCGGCACTCGGCAAATCGCCGGTTTCCGGTAGTGAACTTCGGCATTAGCAGATGAAACAACATGGCATCGGAAGAATGGCTTTCGAACACGTTGAACCACATCAACGGCGGTGACCGGACGAGCATCACCGACATCATGGACCCGCTGCTCCTGGTGGACGAGGACCACCCTAGAGGAGGTGTGGGCGGTGGCCATCATTGCCAAGACGTGCCTGAGCGCCAAGCCGTCGCGCCGTCCCTCGGCGTGCTATGTGCAGCGTGAGCTGGAGAGCCCGTTGCGCGTGGTGCGCCAGGGCTCCTCCCATTCCAGCTCGGTGCGGCGGCGGCTGTGGAGCTCGTGGCAGTCACCTGGACGCCGTGGCGCTGGACCGGTGGCACTCGTGGAGGTCGCACGGTAGCTGAGGCGAGGCATTGTGCATGTTCTCATTCAAGAGAGCCGTGGCGATGGATGTCGTGCCGTAGCTGGCGATGGCGCTTGACGAGGACGACATTGTTTTAAGAGAAGGGTGGCGTTCTTCATTCTTCCCCCCCCCACCCCCCCCACCCCCACCCCCCACGTGATATCACGCCGTCCTAGGTGTGTGTATATTTTGTTCGTGTTTCGTGCGTTCATCCGTGTTTCAACATGACAAAAAAATTGTGTTCAATTTTTTTTAGGGAATTTTGAACTTCATTTTCATCATGTCTTCCTTGATTTTCAATGCAAAGAAACAAAGATAATTGGGCTGCTTTCAGGAAAAAAAATAAGCCCAACCAAAAAATATGGAGAAAAACAAACAACTAAAAAAACTATAAAAAATAGAAAACAGCTATGCCGGACACAGGCAAAAAAAAAAAACAAAAAACAGAAAAGGTGGAAATAGGACATTGGCCGGACGGGGAAAAACGAAAAGAAGACACAAAAAAGAAATATAATAAGAAAATAGTGACAAACTCCTACCCAGACTCGCAGACTAAAATAGTCACATCCAGCTCATTTTAAAATTTGGCCCATAGTGTGTCATATAAGGCTTCTAGAGTCCATCCTATCATCTCTGGGTTAATTCTTTTACACGAAGTGTCGGATTTATAAATCCGGGGTCCCTAATGGACCCGCTTCCCTGCAAAAACTCGGCCCAGCAGACGGCGTAGCGACAACACGCGCCTCCTGGGCCAGCCCAGATACATAATGACAGGCCGCGAGAACGATCCGGTCCCCGACCGGAAGGCCTAGCCAACCCGGGATACGCCGAACCTCTGCTCACGGCTCTTCCCCGACCGACACGGTCGGGGCCGACTGAGAACGATCGACCGGGCGACCGATCGGGAACGCCCGCTCGGTGAGGGTACGGGGATCAGGCGGAGCAGATAAGGTAAAGTACTCAAGTCAAACCGCAATACCGAGGACCATACCCTTGCGCCGGTCTGACTGGGAACGATCAACCGGGGACGCCCGCTCAGTGAGGGCCTGGGGATCAGGCGAAGCAGATAAGGTAAGACGCTCAAGTCAAGCTGCAATACCGAGGACCATACCCTGCACCGGTCGGGGCCGACTGGGAACGACTGACCTCGGTGAGGGCCCGGGGATCAGGCGGAGCAGATAAGGTAAGGCGCTCAAGTCAAACCACAATACCGATGACCATACCTTGCGCACCTACAGGACAGTGCCACCAAGCCATGCCAGATGGACACTATGCAACCTTCCAGGTGTGTTAGAACACAAACAGTATTGTATGCGCCGACGTTTGCTATACCAGGCGAACATGGTAGAGCCCGCCACATGCATCTGGACATAAACAGTATTGTGGGCGTCGACGACTGTCTCGAGCAACAAGAGTAGGTAGCACACGTATACATTCTGTCTCTTTTTCTGACTTGTAAGGCCATCCCCTTCAACTATAAAAGGGGATGAGCTCTCTCCTAAAAACTCTCTGGCTCTCTAAAAAAAGAGAAGCTAGACGATTCGAACACTCGAGGACCTGAGAACTCGAATAGCTCAATAGCTCTAGAACTTTAAAGCTACATAGAGCATATGCTCCAATACTTAGCACACGTTAGAGCCACCGTCACTCTCGGCCCTTCGGTTTAGAGTCCGACCAGGCCTTCAACAACCCCTTCTTATTTCTACTCGTTTGTAGCCCCACAGCAAACTTCGAGCACCTGAGCTCAGAAATAAAGTCACCGATCGATTAAAACTGGACGTAGAGCATGTTGCTTGAACCAGTATAAATCATGTGTCATTGAGTGCTAGGCCACATCCGATCACAACGCACGGCAAAACTATAAATATTTGTTTGTTGGTCACTTTTTGCACCGACAGTTGGTGTCGTCCATGGGGAGTACGCCATGTGTTCACGCTTTTGGTCATCGAATGGCCCACCTTTCCACCATCTTCGTCATGGCGGGCTCGAGCGATACGATTTGCTTTGGTTCGCTAGAGTTCCCCCGCTCCCACTTGTTAGGATGTGGATTCCTCCCGTCTTCCTGCCACTCCAGACCTTCCTCTTTGGGAGTCTAGACTTCCTCGCTGACCGGCTCGGCTTACTCCGCCTCTGCGAGGAGGCGTTCATTCCGACATCCACTGGAGGAGGAGTGCCCTCCATCAGCCCTAGGCCACCCGTCGACCTCAATGTCAAAACCATCGCGCTTCACCTCGAGCCCATGCTGGGCTCAAACTCCACGGTGAGTAACGTATAGTATGTGAGGGGGCTCCAAAAGGATGCTGATGCCGCCCCTTCTCGCATCCGAATTCATGGGGATGGTGGGCTACACTCACGCCTCCTTTCATGACCTCGTAGATGACAAGGTCAAAAGCGATGGCTCCAGCATTGGCGACGTCGTGGCACCTGGCCACCCTCTGTCCTAGGAGTGCGCTATGACGGACGCTTCGGGATAGCCACCGGTGGTAGCGGAATCTCTGTAGACTCACACCCCATGAGACCCTCATGCGAAGGCCCTCACGCGTGCATAGGAGCACAATGAGGAGTTATGACAGAGGCGGTAGAGTCAGCCACCGCCTATGCTAGCGCGCTTAGCGCAGCATGCTATGCCACATGCGCGTAACCTGGCGAGCGGCGCTCAGGGTCGCGCCCGCCAGGTCTAGCGTAACATCCTGGACAGAGGGAAGGATCCCCCATGGTTTGCTTGGGCTGGCTAGAACATCGCTGCTGTGGCAATGCTTCTACACGGCCTTCCTAAGCCTGCCGACCCCTAGGAACAGGCAATCCACCAGAACCTCCGGGCGCTGGTGGAAACTGCCGCCGTTCAATAGGCGGAGAGCTCTATGTCACGACACCGGCTCACGGCCTCTTGCCCCATCGGGGGAATGGGGCCGCACCAGTCAAATCGCTCCATCCACTCACCAGTACAGATGCTGGGCGTGGGGTAGGAGGCCACGGCTGCACCACAGCCTGACCCGACACAAGCTCCACACCGACCACCTATGCGCGAATAGCTCGGACCGAACCATGATTGTAACACCTCTGGTGTTTTGACCTAACACTAAAATTTGACATGTCATCATATGCATTGCAAAGCATTCCTAAAGTAGAAAATTTTGAATGCATTCACTAAATAAGTTTTATTTCATAATGTTGTTATTTCATGTGATGTGATTCAAAACCCTAAATAAAGATCATGACCACAAGGGTCAAATTTCATGTGATCATGTGAGGCCATGTGTCATTTGACTCAAATAACCCTAATGGGCCATGTTACTGGTCAAAAATCAAAATCTAAGTAAAAAGAAGATAAATCAAATTTGAATTCATATTCAAATTATTAAAGTCCTTTTTGCCCCTTTTGACTAATTCAAAATCCATGAGGAATTTGGGGTTGAGGCAAAAAGCAAAGTTGGAGCTTATTTTATGTAGATCAACTTTGATATTCAAAGTTTTTCAAGTTTACATATAAAAATTGGAGTAATTTTGAAATTATTCAAATGCTCAAATGTACCCCAAATTCAAATTTCAAAATGGAGACAGAATTTGAAAATTTTTCTAGAAGCAAAGTTGTAGAGTTTGAAAAATTGAACAACTTTCATTTTTGGAGATTTTCAACTTCTTTAGAAAATTTGTGAGTAATTTGAAAAATGGACGCAGTGGCAGTTCTGTAATTATTTCAAAAATCACCTCCACCTCTCTACTTGCCGCCGGCGCCACGCGGAGGTCACCGCCGATCGGATTTCACCGCTTTCACGCGCAGTGACACGCCCAAACCTCCGTGGCGAGTTCGCCCGTGTGCTGTCAACACCGCACGCCCTCCTTCTTGCTATAAATAGGAGCACGCCGTCGTCATTTCCGTTTTTCACCTTTTGCTTTGCTCTGCCGCCAGCTTGCTCCGCCGCTCGCCGTAGCCTCCGTCGAGCAGCATCCGTCGTGCCCAGCTACGCCTATGCGATCGTCTCGGTCCTGCGCTTCTCGGCGTCTTGCCTACGTCGCTTGGGTTGGCCGGAGTCGCCCGGTGCAACTGCTTCTTCCCCGAGCCCGGCCGGAGCTCCGCCACCATCGCCTTGACATGGCCAGGCCATTCCAGACCATCTCCATCTTCACTAAGCCCACTGACGTGACCGTGGTGAGCCACTGAACGTGAAGTTCACTTCACTTTTGACTCTACCACAGTTTTGCCAGGGTTACGCTGTGAGCCGACGTGATCGAGCCGTCATGGCCGGCGTGGGGTCTTCTTCGGTGTACCTTCTGCCGTTCCAAGGATGAGGATGGGTTCGTAGTAAGGTGTAGATCATTTTGGTGAGGTCGGCTTCGCCGGAGCTTCACCGTCGGCGCATTTTGCGGCCAGTCAGTGAGGGTAGCGCCGCCGTGGTTGCTTTGAGTCACTAACAGTGGGGTCAGCCTGTCAGTGCGAGTGAGGAAGAAGAACAGTGATGATTTTTATTTTCTGAATTTGTGAATAGTACTAAAACTTTGGGAATTTGTAGAAAATTCATGATAGCTCCAAAAATTCTGAAATTTTGTGTGTAGCTTCTGTACATGTTCTAGTATGATTTAAAAATTAGAAACTTGAAATTTGAATAAATTTTTAATGTTCAAATATTCAGTCCATTAATTGAAAAATGCAATTTCCATGATTTTTGTAGGCCACTGGATAATTCCAAAAATTATGAAATTTGTTTTGGTACACTAATTTGACATAAGGAAGCTTACATAAAATTTTGAGGTCATTTGGAACAAGTTCATTTTTGGGCTTATTTCCAAATTAATTCAAAAATAAATAAAAGCAAACCCTAAGTGTTTGATTAGTGTTTGATCTTGTTTTGGTCATGTTTTATGACCATTAGGGTTCAAGATCAGTTTGGTCAGAGAGTTCACCGTAGTGGTCGAAGAATTCACCGTAATGGTCGGAGAGTTCACTGTAGTGGTCGGAGAGTTCACCGTAGTGGTCGGAGAGTTCACCGTAGTGGTCGGAGAGTTCACCGTAGTGGTCGGAGAGTTCGCCATAGTGGTCGGAGAGTTTACCAAAGTGGTCAGAGAGCTCACCGAAGTGGTCGGTGCTAGAGTGGTCACATCCGTTACGAATATGGTTTGGTTAGTTTGGCTTGTAACTGTACCATGAAGGAAAGTTGTATTCAAGGTGTTGTTATATTTCATGCACCATGAAAGCATCATGTTTACATTATCATCATGTTGAAGCATATGCTATTATTTCATGTAGAACCTGAGAGTGAAACAATTCTAGTTGAGCAAGTTCTGAAAGAGTCTCCGGTTGTCACGGGATTCGATAATTGTGGTACTGATCCAGAACCTGAGATCGTCAACGAAGGCAAGCCCCGGTTTATGCATTAAGCCCTTACCTTGTTTACTTTGAAAAGTTTACCACCTATGTTACTTATTGCATTAAGTTGATATGTCAAATGTTACCTACTTGATGCATTGCCTACCTTGTTAATTGTTTACCATCCTTGAAGATGTTTTCATTTACAAAGGCATAGAATGCTTAGTATGCTTATGGTAGGTTTTCAAAGAAAAAGTTTCGATACAATCAAAGACGGCATACTGGCCAAAGAAAGAAAGAAAGAAAGTAGAATGAACTAGAGACTAGTCAGGTAACTTATCTTGAATGTTAGGTAATGTTGCCAACTATATCGCTTAAAGGCCACTCATTGTGGATCTTCTAAACGAGACACTTTGTAGTACTAGTCACATACTCCGGTAAGCCTACTTCGGCTAATCCGATACTAAGATGAATGTCCACGCACTGGGAGTGGAGAGATGGCGGGAGTAGCATGTACCCTTGTGGCTGGAATGTGGCCGGATTTGAGGTGTGTTGTGCTCTTGGGTGGCGTGGAGACGGCTTAGTATAGGAGGATCTGGTAGCGAGGTTGATATATGCAAGATTAAGTTCTACATATGTCGTGTGATAAGGAATCCCCAGCTGGGACTTGAATTAATTCGAATTGCCAGTGCTCCGTGGTTATGGAGACTCGATTCATTACAGAAGCAATGCAGGACTGGTGAATTACTAAAATATGAGAAAAGAATGGAATGAGAAGGAATGGAATACAAGAAATGTACATTTAGTTTGAGATAATGAACAAAAGGTACTTAGTGGTAAAACTTGAAAATAGAATGAAGAATAGTAAGCTTTTGGCAAAGAACTTTTGAATCTTGCTACATCTTTACCTTGCCCCAAACCCCTGCATCTCTAAAGTCTTACACCCTGTTATGTTAGGTTAGTCTTGTTGAGTACTTTTGTACTCAGAGTTTGTTAACCCTTGTTGCAGGTGAGTCGCATGCACAGGCTTGTTTTGGTCCCTGCTGCATGTCTGTGTTTGAAGTCAATGACGATGAGGAGTGATGAATGGCCTTTGGACAAGGCACTAGTTTGTATGATAAATAAAGTTAATGTAATATTATCCTGCTACTATGGTTGTATGACACTTATGGTATTGTAAGTTTGAAAACAACTGGTTTGTAACTATGTTATCTTAAGACTTCCGCTATCTTTTACTCTGGTATATATTTGAATAAACTGTTGTAATCTGTAATGATTGTGATTGGGATCCTGTTTAAAAAGAGAATCGTGGATGATTCGGGTTTCCCAAGGACACCCGATAGACCTATTGAGTTGTTGGGAACTCGTGTTCACTATCCGAGGTTTGTCAAGACAACAATAGGTACACATGGGCCCAATTCCTTAGGAGGTTCTGCCATAGCTGGTATCAGAGCTGTTCCCATCTAAGATCATTGAAGGTTACTTTGAAAAACCTTCAAATTGATTTGGATCAAAGAAAGTAAACTTGATATTTTAAAGTTTAAATTTCTTTCTTCTTACCTTTTGATCTAGACTCAATCCTGTCTTATTTGAAAGTTTGTGGCAGATAATATGATTAGGTTTGTCCTATGTATTAAAAATCTAGTACTTATGATTATATAAATCTTTTGTACTTAGATTTGTAAGATCGATTCATGCATCATGCTTGAGCACCTTGCATTATAATTCCCCTTAATAGTGGTTGGGTAAGTAATGTCAATCCCATTCTTGCTAACCTCCGTTATCCTCAAGCTATTCTTATAGTCCTACCTTAAATCCTACAGGCTATGGCAAAGACCAAGAAAACCGCACGCAAGTCCACCAGACCTCATGGAGTCCCTCGTCACCAATTGGCACCAAGAAATCATGAGCTTGGTGAAGGAAGTTCCAAGAACCTAGGAGAGGAAGGATCTTTGAGCAACCCCACCAACATCAAGAACCTTAACAAGGAGCTCAACACTCTTTGTCGAGCTCATGCCAAAGACCAAGAAGAGCTAGCAGAAATGCAATGGGGTATCACCATGACCATGGAGCTGCGGAATGAAGCCTGGACACGAGAAGATGCGGCCAATGAACACATCAATGAGTTGGAGTTCTACGTAGAAGACCTAGAGATGGACAATGCTATTCTTCATGAGAATGTCCACCTGTTGTATGCTCAACTTCATCCTCCCCATGGGGATGGTGAGGTTGCCGATGAAGAAATAATTGTAGCTCCAGGAGAAGTCGAGAATGAAGAAGAGGAGGAGGATCCTAAGGAGTTGGTGTACTTCTTAGATAAAGATGAGGTTTCGTCTGATATGGGCACGGATGCCGAAGACTGAGAGCTTGGAGTAGAAGTAGTTCTGTTACTGCTTTCCTAGAAAACCAGGGTTGTCTTGTGGGATACAAGACATGTAATATAAATAAGGACCCTTTGTAGCATGAAACCTTTTAAATGCTTTCAATAAAGAATAATGTAAGGATGCCCCATCCTATCACCCGAACTAGTGCTAGTGGCTCGCATGACGATGATGAGTGCCCAAATCCTCCACCAATGCCTTCGACTATGGCAGATGCCATAGCCGCACTCGTCAATACAACGGTAGAGAATGCTAGGCTGTTAAGGGAGTTGGCGCAGAACCAGCAGGCACCATACCCTAATCGTGGTCGTCGTAATAATGGAAACGATGAGTCAACCTATGTGGATTTTACTAACACACGTCCACCAGTGTTCTCTAAGGCAGAAGAGCCTTTAGAAGCTAATGATTGGCTTAGGATAATAGAGCAAAAGTTCGAGCTAATCCACTGTACTGAGGTTCAAAAACCAAGGTTTGCGGCACAGCAACTCTGAGGAGCTGCTGGTGCCTGGTGGGCAAATTTGGTAGCAGCACAGCCCGCTGGTCACCAAATCAACTGGAGGGAGTTCAAGGATGCCTTTAGGGCACACTATATTTTGGACATTGTGATGACCATGAAGTTGGAAGAGTTCTTGGCTCTTAAGCAAGGGGAGCACCTGATGATGCATTATGTTGGGCGTTTCAACCTCCTATCGCAGTATGCTATTGAGTATGTGAATACTGACAGGAAGAAAAAGAATCATTTTCTTAGAGGCCTGAGCACTAAACTTTAGACCATGATGGCAACTTGTGGTAACGCAACTTACCATGAGACAATCAACATTGCTATCGCTTTAGAAGAGAATTACCGCCGACACAAGGAGGCGAAGAAGAAGAAAATATTTGCTTCCGGATCATCAAGTGGCAAGCGTCAGAAGATAGTATACCATCCTTAGAATCATGGCCGTACGCCATTCCGCCCACAACAAGGCCAAAGCAGGTAGCAAATCTTCATTTGCCCTGCAACTAATACACCTTATACTCATCAAGCCACGCAACAGCAAAATAATATAAATAATGCAAACCGCAATGCTACTCCCTAGAATCACTATTTTCCATGTTATAATTGTGGTAAACCCGGACATTTTTCCTAAGAATGTTCGTATCCTAGGAAGAACAATCCTGATGCACCCAAAGCCCCTGTTAATCAAGCTTAGAATCAGTACAAGGGTAATGCTCAGATCAATCAGAAGGGTCAGGCTGAGAAGAAAACTGGAAGGGTATTCTATACTCAAGTGGAATCTATTCTAGAAGGAGAACCAGTTATGATGGGTATGTTTCCCATTGCTAAGCATCCTGCAATTACCTTATTTGATTCTGGTGCATCCCATACATTCATCAATCGTACATTTATTGTGAAGCATGCGATAGCTATTGGGGAAACAAAAGAACTCTATCATATACAGTCACTTGGGGGATGAATTTGTACAAGGGAGGTAGTTCAGCATGTACCTATTGATTTGGGAGGTTATGAGTTCCCTACCAATATGCTGATATTAAAGGATCAAGATATAGATGTGATCCTTGGTATGAACTGGTTAACTCAACATGGGGCTATCATAGATGTCCTGCGTAGAACCATAAGGGTAAATGCACCTGGCAGCAAAACCCAACTTCTCATCCAACTTCCTTTTCCTAAGAGTACAGTGGAAACAGTCAGTGCAACTATTGTTGAAGGAGCCGAGGAAATTTCAGTGGTATGTGAGTTTACGGATGTCTTTCCCGATGACCTGCCTGGTCTGCCACCAGACCGAGACATAGAGTTCAGAATTGATCTAAAACCAGGGACAGCACCACTGTCCAAAAGAGCATATAGGATGCCACCCAAGGAACTAGCAGAATTAAAAATGCAACTACAAGAGTTGTTATACAAGGGTTTCATTCAACCCAGTTCATCACCTTGGGGATGTCCTGCTATCTTCATGAAGAAGAAGGACCAAACCTTGAGGTTATGTGTTGACTATCGGCCATTAAATGAAGTCATCATCAAGAACAAATACCCCTTACCCCGAATTGATTTGCTTTTTGATCAACTTGCGGGAGCTAAGGTATTTTTGAAGATAGACCTAAGATCAGGCTACCACCAGATTAAGATCAGACGTGAAGATGTGCCGAAGACAGCATTTACTACCCGATATGGTCTATATGAGTATTTGGTCATGTCTTTTGGACTGACCAATGCCTCGGCTCATTTCATATACCTGATGAACTCAATTTTCATGCCTGAGTTAGATAAGTTTGTCATGGTGTTCATTGATGACATTCTTATCTACTCTAAAAGCAAAGAGGAACATGCAGAACATCTCCGTATTGTTCTACAAAGATTGAGAGATCACCAACTATATGCCAAATTCAGCAAATGTGCATTTTGGTTAGAGGAAGTACAATTTCTGGGTCATGTACTATCTGCTGAAGGTATAGCTGTTGATCCGAGTAAGGTAGAAGAAGTCCTTAATTGGAAAGCACCTACAACTATGCATCAAGTTCATAGTTTCCTGGGGTTGGCAGGGTATTACCGTTGGTTTATCCCTGACTTCTCTAGAATTGCGAAGCCAATTACTGGACTGTTGAAAAATCAAACTAAGTTTGTATGGTCAACAGAATGTAAAAAGGCCTTTCAGACATTGAAGAAGTTGCTGACAACTGCACCAGTATTAGCACAACCGGATATCGAGAGGCCGTTTGATATCTATTGTGATGCATCTGGGATTGGTATTGACTGTGTTCTGATGCAAGAAGGCAGAGTCATAGCATATGCTTCTAGACAACTTAAGAAGCATGAAGAACATTATCCCACCCATGATCTTGAATTAGCTGCTGTTGTCCATTCACTAAAAATTTGGCGACATTATTTATTGGGCAATATATGTCATATCTATACGGACCACAAGAGTTTGAAATACATCTTCACCCAGTCTGAGTTGAATATGAGGCAAAGAAGATGGTTGGAACTTATTAAAGATTATGATTTAGAAGTGCACTATCATCCGGGCAAGGCTAATATGGTTGCCGATGCCCTGAGTCACAAGAGTCATTGTCATTGCCTGATTGTAGAACCGATGCAGCGAACATTGTGTCACGAGATGGAGCATCTAAATTTACAAATCATACAACAAGGTTCCCTGTCTAATATTGTAGTTGAGTCCACTATCAAAGATCAGATCATTGCTGCTCAACAGAAAAGTAAGGGCATAGCCCATATTAAGGATAAAGTCAAATCTAGAAAACCAACATGTTTCAAGATTGATGAATCAGATGTCGTATGGTTCAAGGATAGGTTGGTAGTACCCAAAAATCTAGAGCTGCAAAAGCAGATTCTTGATGAAGCTCATTCTACAAGATACTCCATTCATCCGGGTAGCAACAAAATGTATCATGATCTGAGAAAGAGATATTGGTGGACCAAAATGAAAATAGAAATAGCTCAATATGTGGCCAAGTGTGATATTTGCCAGAGAGTCAAAGCAGTTCATATGAAGACTGCAGGTCCATTGCATTCATTGCCAGTTCCATCTTGGAAGTGGGAAGATATCTGTATGGACTTCATCGTGGGATTACCTAGGACATCTGCAGGCTACAATTCAATATGGGTTATTGTTGATCGTCTAACCAAGATAGCTCATTTCTTACCAGTCAGAGATAAATATCGAGTGGAACAATATGCCAAGCTTTATCTTGATAGAATTTTTAGTCTGCATGGGGCACCCAAGACCATTGTCTCTGACAGAGGGTCATTGTTCATATCCAAGTTTTGGAAAAGTCTACATGAGTCTTTAGGAACTAAACTTATCCGTAGTTCTGCTTATCATCCGTAAACAGACAGACAGACTAAAAGGGTAAACCAAATTCTTGAAGATATGTTAAGGCATGTGTCCTTTCTTTTGGTGCTAAATGGGATGAATGCCTTCCCTTAGCTGAATTCTCGTATAACAATAGCCATCAAGAGAGCATTAAAATGGCACCATTCGAAGCACTGTATGGCCGTAGGTGCCAAACACCTTTAAATTGGTCAGAAGCTAGAGAACGTTGGTTCTTTGGACCGGATGTGGTCAAGGAAGCTGAAGAGAAAGTTAAACTCATACAAGCCAATATGAAGGTAGCTCAATCCCGACAGAAAAGCTATGCTGATAAGAGGAGACGACCGCTAGAATTCAAAGTGGGAGATTATGTCTACCTCAAGGTATCACCGATGAAAGGAGTTCATCGTTTTGGGGTTTGGGGAAAGTTGGCACCCCAATATGTAGGTCCTTTTCAGATCCAACAACGATGTGGACCAGTCACCTATCGCATCAAGCTACCAGATCACATGTCAGCGATGCATGATATCTTTCATGTATCTCAGTTAAAGAAGTGTCTTCAAGTACCTGACCAGGAGATTGACTTTGGTGATGTAGAACTAGAACCTAATTTGACTTATGCCAAGTACCCCATTAGAGTCTTAGATCAGAAAGATCAAGTCACTTGGAGATGTACGATCAAGTTTTACAAAGTACAATGGAATCAACACACTGAAGATGAAGCTACTTGGGAGTCCGAGGATTACTTAGAAGAGAATTTTCCTGACTTCTTCGCTTCTATCTAGTTGCAATACCTTGTCTATATTGTAACTTGTCTCATTTGTCAATAGAATGGAAAACCCCCTCACTAGCCTTTTAAATAAAGTTATGATGTGTTAGCTTGACACATTTCCTTTTCCATTACTTAGCCTTAAGTTTTAAATCTTGGGATGAGATTTCTTTAAGGGGGAAGGGTTGTAACACCTCTGGTGTTTTGACCTAACACTAAAATTTGACATGTCATCATATGCATTGCAAAGCATTCCTAAAGTAGAAAATTTTGAATGCATTCACTAAATAAGTTTTATTTCATAATGTTGTTATTTCATGTGATGTGATTCAAAACCCTAAATAAAGATCATGACCACAAGGGTCAAATTTCATGTGATCATGTGAGGCCATGTGTCATTTGACTCAAATAACCCTAATGGGCCATGTTATTGGTCAAAAATCAAAATCTAAGTAAAAGGAAGACAAATCAAATTTGAATTCATATTCAAATTATAAAAGTCCTTTTTGCCCCTTTTGACTAATTCAAAATCCATGAGGAATTTGGGGTTGAGGCAAAAAGCAAAGTTGGAGCTTATTTTATGTAGATCAACTTTGGTATTCAAAGTTTTTCAAGTTTACATATAAAAATTGGAGTAATTTTGAAATTATTCAAATGCTCAAATGTACCCCAAATTCAAATTTCAAAATAGAGACAGAATTTGAAAATTTTTCTAGAAGCAAAGTTGTAGAGTTTGAAAAATTGAACAACTTTCATTTTTGGAGATTTTCAACTTCTTTAGGAAATTTGTGAGTAATTTGAAAAATGGACGCAGTGGCAGTTCTCTAATTATTTCAAAAATCACCTCCACCTCTCTGCTTGCCGCCGGCGCCACGCGGAGGTCACCGCCGATCGGATTTCGCCGCTTTCACGCGTAGTGACACGCCCAAACCTCCGTGGCGAGTTCGCCCATGTGCTGTCAACACCACACGCCCTCCTTGCTATAAATAGGAGCACGCCGTCGTCATTTCCGTTTTCACCTTCTGCTCTGCTCCGCCGCCAGCTTGCTCCGCCGCTCGTCGTAGCCTCCGTTGAGCAGCATCCGCCGTGCCCAGCTATGCCTACATGATCGTCTCGGTCCTGCGCTTCTCGGCGTCTTGCCTACGCCGCTTGGGTTGGCCGGAGTCGCCCGGCGCAACTGCTTCTTCCCCGAGCCCGGCCGGAGCTCCGCCACCATCGCCTCGACGTGGCCAGGCCATTCCAGACCATCTCCGTCTTCACCAAGCCCACCGACGTGACCGTGGTGAGCCACTGAACATGAAGTTCACTTCGTTTTTGACTCTACCGCAGTTTTGCCGGGGTTACGCCGTGAGCCAACATGCTCAAGCCGTCATGGCCGGCGTGGGGTCTTCTTCGGTGTACCTTCTGCCGTTCCAAGGATGGGGATGGGTTCGTAGTAAGGTGTAGATCATTTTGGTGAGGTCGACTTCGCCGGAGCTTCACCGTCGGCGCATTTTGCGGCCGGTCAGTGAGGGTAGCACCGCTGTGGTTGCTTTGAGTCACTGACAGTGGGGTCAGTCTCTCAGTGCGAGTGAGGAAGAAGATCAGTGATGATTTTTATTTTCTGAATTTGTGAATAGTACTAAAATTTTGGGAATTTGTAGAAAATTCATGATAGCTCCAAAAATTCTGAAATTTTGTGTGTAGCTTCTGTACATGTTCTTGTATGATTTAAAAATTAGAAACTTGAAATTTGAATAAATTTTTAATGTTCAAATATTTAGTCCATTCATTGAAAAATACAATTTCCATGATTTTTGTAGGCCACTGGATAATTCCAAAAATTATGAAATTTGTTTTGGTACACTAATTTGACATAAGGAAGCTTACATAAAATTTTGAGGTCATTTGGAACAAGTTCATTTTTGGGCTTATTTCCAAATTAATTCAAAAATAAATAAAAGCAAACCCTAAGTGTTTGATTAGTGTTTGATCTTGTTTTGGTCATGTTTTGTGACCAGTAGGGTTCAAGATCAGTTTGGTCGAAGAGTTCACTATAGTGGTCAGAGAATTCACCATAGTGGTCGGAGAGTTCACCGTAGTGGTCGGAGAGTTCGCCGTAGTGGTCGGAGAGTTCACCGAAGTGGTCGGAGAGCTCGCCGAAGTGGTCAGTGCTGGAGTGGTCACATCCATTATGAATATGGTTTGGTTAGTTTGGCTTGTAACTGTACCATGAAGGAAAGTTGTATTCAAGGTGTTGTTATATTTCATGCACCATGAAAGCATCATGTTTACATTATCATCATGTTGAAGCATATGCTATTATTTCGTGTAGAACCCGAGAGTGAAACAATTCTAGTTGAGCAAGTTCTAGAAGAGTCCCCGGTTGTCATGGGATTCGATAATTGTGGTACTGATCCAGAACCTGAGATCGTCAATGAAGGCAAGCCCCGCTTTATGCATTAAGCCCTTACCTTGTTTACTTTGAAAAGTTTACCACCTATGTTACTTATTGCATTAAGTTGATATGTCAAATGTTACCTACTTGATGCATTGCCTACCTTGTTAATTGTTTACCATCCTTGAAGATGTTTTCATTTACAAAGGCATAGAATGCTTAGTATGCTTATGGTAGGTTTTCAAAGAAAAAGTTTTGAGACAATCAAAGACGGCATACTGGCCAAAGAAAGAAAGAAAGTAGAATGAACTAGAGACTAGTCGGGTAACTTATCTTGAATGTTGGGTAATGTTGCCGACTATGTCGCTTAAAGGCCACTCATTGTGGATCTTTTGAACGAGATACTTTGTAGTACTAGTCACATACTCCGGTAAGCCTACTTCGGCTAATCTGATACTAAGACGAATACCCATGCACTGGGAGTGGAGAGATGGTGGGAGTAGCGTGTACCCTCATGGCTAGAATGTGGCCGGATTTGAGGTGTGCTGTGCTCTCGGGTGGCATGGAGACGACTTAGTATAGGAGGATCCGGTAGCGAGGTTGATATATGCAAGATTAAGTTCTACATATGTCGTGTGATAAGGAATCCCCAGCTAGGACTTGAATCAATTCGAATTGCTAGTGCTCCATGGTTATGGAGACTCGATTCATTATAGAAGCAATGCAGGACTGGTGAATTACTAAAATATGAGAAAAGAATGGAATGAGAAGGAATGGAATATGAGAAATGTACATTTAGTTTGAGATGATGAACAAAAGGTACTTAGTGGTAAAACTTGAAAATAGAATGAAGAATAGTAAGCTTTTGGCAAAGAACTTTTGAATCTTGCTACATCTTTACCTTGCCCCAAACCCTTGCATCTCTAAAGTCTTACACCCCATTATGTCAGGTTAGTCTTGTTGAGTACTTTTGTACTCAGGGTTTGTTAACCCTTGTTGCAGGTGAGTCGCATGCGTAGGCTTGTTTTGGTCCCTGCTGCATGTCTGTGTTTGAAGTCAATGACAATGAGGAGTGATGAATGGCCTTTGGACAAGGCACTAGTTTGTATGATAAATAAAGTTAATGTAATATTATCCCGCTACTATGGTTGTATGACACTTATGGTATTGTAAGTTTGAAAACAACTGGTTTGTAACTATGTTATCTTAAGACTTCCGCTATCTTTTACTCTGGTATATATTTGAATAAACTATTGTAATCTGCAATGACTGTGATTGGGATCCTGTTTGAAAAGAGAATCATGGATGATTCGGGTTTCCCAAGGACACCCGATAGACCTGTTGAGTTGTTGGGAACTCATGTTCGCTATCCGAGGTCTGTCAAGACAACGATAGGTACACGTGGGCCCAATTCCTTAGGAGGTTCTACCACAATGATGCTCGCAGTGTCATCAACAATTGACGCCATGCCCGACACAATGATGACGTCCATCAAGTGGTGGCGAGAGTAGGCAGCACGGTCCCTACCCTGACCATCGAGGAGTGCGGGGACACGCATCCTAGGCATGGTGGCTGACCAAATGACTAGAGCTCTAGCCCGGATGGCTCAGGGTCATGGGCCTTTGGTCATCACATCTAGAGAGCATCGTTCCCACAGCGCTTCTGACCACCGACCAACATCGCTAGATACAATGGGAAACGAAGCCCCGTATATGGCTCGAGGACTTCTGGCTCGCCTATCGAGACAGAGGAGTGGATGATGACCACTTCATCATTCAGTATCTCGCCATCTGTGTGGGGGAGCATGTAACACCTTGGGTGTTAGCCTTGCATAAATTGATGTGCATAACATGAGCATGTGCATCAAGCATTCATAAACAAGCATTTACAATTAAAACATTGGATTGAAACATCTGCAACATTTGCTTGTTATCGCATGTTTCCTTGAACATATGCAACTTTTCTCATTATTTCATGTCTCCATGTGTATAGGCATATGATCATGAGTGTATACATGTAGATGGTTGATATAAGTCCCAAAAATATATTGGCAATACTTAGGTTAGCAAATGGAACATGGTTCATGAATGTCACTTCCCATGATCAAGCCCTTAAGTCATGTATCATGTGATTACACTAAATAGCTCTATGAGTGACTAATACATGAAATGATTGTATGACCTTGCAATTAGCCTAAACATGTTTAGAGTATCATTATAAACAACTTTGATATTCATGGTTAGGGGTAATTAGGTCATTAAGCCATGATTTGAAGTGTATCATCATTTAAATGTGACATGTTTGACCAAGTTTGAACTAGGTGTTAGAGACCTTGCATGGAGGTGGTCACTAAAGCAAAGTTGTAGTATTTGACATAAGGAACAACTTTTATTTTTGGGTCATTGAATGATTCATCTCCTAACATGTTTGAAATTGGATTACAAGAATCATCAAAACAAACATTTCAACACTTATGAAATTTTTCTAAGTCATTGTTCGTTGACAGACTGACAGGCTAACATTGGGGATGACATTACTCAGTGTTGGTTGTGAATTAGTGCATGATTCCTTAACAAAAGTTGTAGCTGGTACATAGGACTACACAAGTCGTGTAGATCGTTTGCACTTTGGAGCTTCGGTTTAGCAGATAATTCACCGTCAAAACACGTCGTCAGGCACTGCATTGCGTCACTGAATGAACTGAACAGACGATTCAGTGGCCGACCACCAGCAGGCTTCACGCGCCGTGTGGAGCCAGCGGCCGGCCGCACGTCACCGGTGCCTCGCTGCGTGTGGCCAAGGCAGGCAGCGCGCGCCTTAACCTCTCCCGCACCCGCCCGCACTCAGCCACACCCTCATTTTCCCATTTCGCCTCCTCCTTCGCCGTTCACAGCGCCCGCAGTAGCTGCAACCTTGGCACCGTAGTGCCGCCGTCGTCGTTGACGGCACAAGCTACGCCTAACTACTCAATCGCCACCGCAATACCTCCACCGTCATCCCAGGGACTCCCTGCGTCCACCCGTGCCGCTGCCGATGCTCAGTAAAGCTTCAGCCCCGCACACAGCCTCACCGGAGTTCGCCGCCATGCCACGACACCATGGCCAGGACATCCCCGACCACTTCTAACAGCGATAGTGAGTGCAATAGCTCCGTAGTCATGTGTCGATGCGTGTACACGCGTTTGATTGAGTCGCCGTGGCTTCCACCGGCGTAATGCCGTCGACCCGCACCTCCGCCCCACCATGGATGCCGTCGTAGTCGCTAGCTCCGACGAGAGGTCCCACCAAGTAGTGCAACGTGTGCACGAGGTTGAGTAGATCACCTCGTGATGATGTCACCGCCGGCAAGTTCACCATCGACGAGCTCTGGCCGCGCAAGTAGCGTAGCGCCGCCTGCTCTGTTCCTGTCTCAATGACATGTGGGGTCCCCTGTCAGCGGGTCCCACCGGTCAGCGACAGCAGTATTGAAAGCTAGTTCATTTTGAATTCAGATTTTATGTGTTTTGTGATTTTTAGATCTCCAGTTTGGTAGCTTCAAAAATTGTGAAATAAATTCGGTAATGTTCCTTAGGAAGTGTAGTATTTAAGAAAAAATATGATCTTGACACTTATAGTAGAAATTTTGGAAGATTTAAATGGAAGTTTGAAATGTATTTTTGAATGCATGTAAATTTGTTTATTTTATATCTAGAGTTCCTGTGCTCCAAAAATTATAAAATTTTTGTGGTAAGCTATTCTTGTCATGTATGAGCTCTGGTAAAAAATTGAGGATCAGTGCATATGTAGATTTATAGTTATAGATTTTTCTTTTATAAATAGTTAATCCTTATATGAATTTTTATAAATTATTTATGAATCCAAAATTCATGAAATTTGTTGGGGGTAATCCTAGTACCATAAGGATGCTAAGAAAAATAGGAAATCTGTTGCTTGACACTTTTCACTAGGGTTTTCTATTTATGCTATTTTAAGCATTTATGCTTTGTCTTTTTTGTATAGAGTGTTTTACTGAATAAAATAGCATGAAACTTTTACAGTAGTCTTTTGGTAGCATTAGTAAGGCACTGTAAATTTTTAAGAATTTTTTATGCACATTTGATATATATTTATTATTTAACCTAGGTATCCAAATAAAATAATAAAGGCATATAAAGAAATAGTTTGGGCTTCACCATTATATGTTTTGGGATGTATTTTGTATGCTTAAACTGTTGGTAGACTTTGTGTTGTCAAACTTTGAATGATTCCATGAAGTAGAAGTATTGTTACATTGTAATGCAAATTGGAAGGATTCCGGATAGATTCTGGAGTTTGATAAGTTGCATGTTAAAAATGATGTTTGCTGTAAAAATGGTTAATAACAAAGTTGTGGGTAATTTTATAAGCTTTCCAGAAAGTCTAGGATCACTGCATTTGGATAATTAGAACTCCAATTATAAGTAAAATAAGTAGCTGCTGTTTATGAAGTAGTAGATGCATTTTCGAAGTAATTAGTTACATAATCAAGAAGAGATATGCACCTACTCAGTAGAACATGATGCACTTGTTAACATATACGCATTCGCAACATCTTATGCCATATTTATGCATCTAGGATCAGAGGAAGAAATAACGTTGCTGGAATTCGACGAAGTAGAGGAAGGGGACCAGCAGGAGAATCCTCAAGTCGCAGCTCCCGAAGGCGTGGAGCAGAATCCTAAAGAGCTTCTGGAGTGTCCTAACCACCGCCCCAGTTCCTTTCTATGAGGCAAGCCCCAGAGCATTCTAAGTCTTCCAGTATTTTATAAATGATTACTTAAGTACTTATGATTGATGCATTAAGTTATAAGAGTTGAATGGAACCACTTGATGCATATACATTCCTTGTCCAGATATTACACTTTTAACCGGTATAGGTCCAGGATCGAATATATGCTTAGCCATGCTTAGACTAGTAGAAGTTGGGTGATGTCCTATCACCTACAAGATATAGGTGGATACCAGAGCACGGTTGGCTATATTTGCTATCATGGAACAGAACCATGGGATAAAAGAAAATCAAGACCGGGCGGGAGGACGATAGAGAAGCAACAAGACATGGAGGCCTTGGGTGTGGATCTATCCCCGTCTATGTCGATTAAGGACTGTATCATTGTTGGCGCTTCTGACAAGATTGAACACATGTCTCTCACTTAGCTGGCCGGATAACTCATTCCGACCGCAAAGCCGAGTAGCTCAACTTAGGCCGGGACCCGTTATGTTGTGCACTCCTTCCGAGGGACGATCAAACTGAGCCCAAGGGTAGGCTAGGCCTGAATGTCCTGGCATCTGGTGTCCCAGATTGTGCGGCATGGTACGGACCCACGAAATGTGGACCTGAGTTGTGCCAAAGGTGACCTAAGGCTGCCTTCGCGCGATATGCCTGGGTTTGTGTTAGGAATAAATTCCCAGCTGGTTGAAATCGATTCAAACCCAACATCGTAGTAACTGTGTTATGGAACATGATAGTTCGAATGAATATGGAAGTACAATACCTGCTATGGTTACTATTGTATGCTTTTAAATTGATATACCACATGTTTGGCACAGGATAGTTGCTAATCTAAAAATGGATAGTTATAATTAACTTGATAAAGGAATCCGAATTGTACAACTAAGTTAATTGCCTTTATGCAAAATGTTGTCAAGCTATCTCCACCTACACAGCCTTGCATAATCCTTGGAGTCATTTTATTTCTGGTTTATGATGGGTAAGTCTAGCTGAGTACCTTCTCATACTCAGGGTTTTATTTCCCATTGTTGCAGATGGCACTATGTATCATGGTTATTGCAAGAGTTGCTTCTATCCCACCGTGGATGAGGAGTAAGCCTTGGGCAGGCTTCTTTATTAATCCCTATCTTTGCTTTTATGGACCGTGATCCTACTTGGCACTGTATCAAACTATGTTGGAACTTTAATTTCGAACTTAATTGCTTCTGCTTTATCTATCAAACTCGGTTTGTAATAACTTTTATTTGTACTCTGATGACAAAATGTATCTGTAAACTTTATGTAATATGTGGCATGTATGTTGAATCATCTACGATCTTGGTTGTTATAAATCGTTTATCGAGACCCATTGTGGTACTCGATGGACTACCGGGTTTATATGGGTTCAAGTATGATAGTGCGACCGCTTACGGGCTGCAATTATACTTGTACTCTTATAAATTGGTCGGTTCTACAATAGAGCATGTTCGAGCATGGCTTGAATTCCTCCCGCCCGACAGCATCCATGACTAGGCGAATCTCAAGAGGGTCTTCGTCAAAAATTTCTAGGGGACATATGTTTGTCCTGGGAATTCCTGAGACCTCAAGAGCTACCAACAGGAGCCTAATGAGTCCCTATAGAATTACAACCATAGGTTCTCAAAGCGGTGCAACTCCTTTCCTGATTTCATCGACACGGACGTCATCAGCGCATTCCTCTCTAGGACAACCTATGAGTTCATGATCCACAAGCTTGGCTATCTGAAGCCCCGTACCACCCGTGACTTGCTCGACATCGCCACGAACCATGCCTCCGGTGAGGAGGCAGTCGGGGTGGTCTTCAGCGGCAGTTAGGATAGGGGCAAGGCCAAGCATGAGGACCAAGGCGAGGACCCCTCCATGCAAAAGGGCAAGAAGAACAAGAAGGATCGGCACCGAATGGCCAACCTAGCTTTTGTCACCATAGCCGATCGTGTAGGCAAGCAACCCTAGCAGGGCTAGCCTGACCACTTCGACAAGCTCATGGAGAGTCCATGCTCCAACCATGCCTATCCCATCAAGCACCTCTACAAGGACTCCGAGCTCCTCAAGCGCTTTCTGCGATAGGCCGATAAGCCAAAGGAAGGGAAGGGCAAGGAGGAGGCAGCCAAGAAAGGAGGCATGGTGGGCATGGATGATGATGGCTTCCCTAATCCTAAGGAATGCCTCATGATCTTTGGGATCCGACACCATCCACTCCAAGCACCAGCACAAGGTATGCTATAGAGAGGCATGTGCCGCCGAGTCGTCCATCCCCTCTTTCCTTAGCTGGTCGGACTCCCCGATCACTTTTGATCAGAGAGACAATCCTTCCCACGTCGTTTGACCAGATCGCTACCCGCTCGTCATTGACCCCATCATCTACAAGAAGCACCTCACCAGGGTGCTGATGGATGGAGGCAACGGCCTCAACATTCTCTATGTCGACACCCTCGATGCCATGTGTATCCTTTGGTCGGAGCTCTGCCTAGTGAGCTCTCCCTTCCATGGCGTGATCCTAGGGACGCAGGCGTACCCACTCGAGCAGATCGACCTACCCATCACGTTTGGTGACTGAGCCAACTTCTGCTCAGAGGTCCTCACCTTCAAGGTGGTGGACTTTCTAGGGTCCTACCAGGCCATCTTGGGGTGGCCATGCAATGCCAAGTTCATGGCAATCCCCAACTACACCTACCTTAAGTTGAAGATGTTGAGACCGAACGACGTCATCACTATGGGTAGCACCTTTTCGCACGCCTACACATGCGACCGCGAGCATTATGAGCTCACCATGGCCATCATCAACTCCGCTGAGCTCCTAGAGCTAGGGAATTCGTCGACTCTAGCAGTCCCATACTACAACGAGCTGACCTCCTCGAGTGCCTTCCACCTAACCGAGGAAACCAAGGTGGTGGGGATCAACCCCGCTGACCCAACCAAGATGGTGCGGATTAGGACCAAGCTCCTAGCCAAATAGGAAAGTGAGCTCACCAACTTTCTATGCGCCAATCGTGATGTCTTCATGTGGAAACCTTCTAATATGCCAGGCATACCAAGGGAGGTCGCCGAGCACTCATTATGCTTCATCCTAGGCTCAAAGACCACCAAACAAACCTTGTGTCGCTTTGACAATGAGAGGCGTAGGTCCATAGGCGAGGAGATTGCCAAACTCCTAGTAGCCGGGTTCATCAAAGAGGTATACCACTCTAACTGGCTAGCTAATCCTGTTCTTGTGAAAAAGAAGACCAGAAAATGGAGAATGTGTGTTGATGATACTAGCCTCAACAAGGCGTGTCCAAAGGACCATTTTCCTTTGCCATGTATAGACCAGATAGTCGACTCCACCTCAGGATGCGAAATCCTCTCCTTTCTGGATGCCTACTCAGGCTACCACTAGATTATGATGAAAGAGTCCAACCAGGCTACAACTTCATTCATCACCCCATATGGTTCATACTGCTATGTAACCATGCCTTTTGATCTGAAGAACGCTGGCGCCACCTATCAACGGTGCATGCAGCGATGCTTCGCCGACCAAATTGACTTGCCCGACTGGCTTGACCAAGTCGAGCGGCCAAAAATAACAATCACCATCTATGTAGATGACGTAGTGGTGAAAATGGCTCAAGCTAGCGACTTGATCGCAAATTTGGCCACAACATTCGCAAACCTTCGAAGGTTCAATATCAAATTGAATCCCAAAAAATGTATTTTTGGAGTTCTAAAGGGGAAGCTCCTTTGATACATCATGTCTGAGCACGGCATCGAAGCCAACCCCAAAAAATCATGGCCATCTCCAACATGGGCCCTATACACAACATCAAGGGTGTACAGAGGCTCACCAGCTGTTTGGCCGCCCTAAGCCGGTTCATCTCCCGACTAGGGGAATGGCGGATGCCTCTCTATAAACTTCTCAAGAAGACAGATGCATTTATCTAGACAGAGGAGGCACAACAAACTTTGGAAAGCCTCAAAGCATCACTGACGTCAGCCCCGGTCCTCATCACTCTCGAATAGGGAGAACTCCTCCTCCTCTACATCACAGCAAACAACCACGTTGTGAGCGCTGTCCTCATCGTTGAAAGGGAGGAGCTAGGATGCCCCCTAAAGGTTTAATGACCGGTGTACTTCATCGGTGAGGTACTCACCGATGCCAAGGCTCGATACCCCCAGGTGCAGAAGCTTCTGTACTCCATGTTGATGGCGACCTAAAAGCTCCTGCACTACTTCAATGACCATGAGATCATGGTCGTCACCTCATACTCATTGGGAGACATCATCCGCAACTGCGATGCTGTGGGAGAAATCTCCAAGTGTGCTCTCGAGCTCATGGGTCATGACATCAGGTATGTCCCTTGCACTGCTATCAAGTCTTAGGCTCTCACTGACTTCATCGCCAAATGGACGAAAGTCCAGCTCTCGACCCCAGACGTCACCCACGAGTACTAGACATTATACTTTGATGGGTCGGTTGTGGTGCCCGGCTCAGAGGCAAGAGTGGTTCTGATCTCCCTAGATAGGAGCAGGCTCTGCTACGCAATCCATCTCCATTTTTTGGCCTCAAACAACACTTGATAGCAAACAATGGACTGCGCATTGCCGTCGAGCTCGGCGCTATGTGGCTGTACATCCATGGTGACCCGGAGTTGGTCGTCGACCAAGTCATGAAGGAGTCCTCCTGCAAGAGCCCTCTGATGATAGCATACTGCCAGGAGGTGTGCAAGCTCGAGGATAAGTTCTGAGGGATCGAACTGCATCATGTCCTCCGAAAGGACAACAATGCCGCTGATTTCCTCACAAAATTGGCTGTCAGGTGGGTTCCATCTCTAGATGGGGTCTTCATCAATGATCTCCACGAGCCTTCTACCCGTGCTCTAGAGGATCAGATCCAAACACACTTGGACACCAATCTGGCACTCGGGGGCTCCGACCTCCTAACGTTCCCCGACCCCGACCAAGTGCTTGGGGGCTCCGACCTTGGTGCCTCCATGACAATGTCACCCGTCGATGTCGCCATGGTGGCACTCGATCAGGCTGACTAGAGTGCACCACTACTCACCTACCTCCTTGAGGAGGTTCTCTCACCAAAAAAGACTAAAGCACGATGAATCACTCGATGCATCAAGACATCCATCGCCATCGGTGATGAACTTTACAAGCGAAGTCCATCGGGAGTACTCATGAAGTGCATCCTAACCGACTAAGGGAAATAGCTCCTCCTCAAGGTCCATGCTAGAATCTATAGACATCACATGGCCCCGAGGTCACTGGTCGGGAAAGCCTTTCGCCAAGGTTTTTACTGGCCCACTGCGCTGTGAGATGCAGAGGAGGTTGTTCGTAGGTATGAAGGATGCCAGTTATATGTTCGGCAAACTCATCTACTGGCATATGAGCTTTAGACTATCCCCATCACCTAGTCATTCACGGTCTAGGGCCTTGACATGTTTGGACCCCTCAAAAAGGCCCTGGGTGGCTTCACTCACCTGCTCATAGCGGTGGACAAATTCACCAAGTGGATAGAGGCGAAGCCCATCACCAATATCCACTCGAAAGAGGTGGTCAAGTTCTTCCTCAACATCATCTATCGGTTTGGTGTTCCAAACAGTATCATCACTGACCATGGAACAAACTTCATCGATAAGAAGTTCCTAGACTTCTGTGATGGATATAGCATTAGGATCAATTGGGCCTCGGTCAGGCACCCGCGTACCAACGGTCAGTTTGAGCGGGCCAATGGCATGGTCCTCCAAGGATTCAAGCCCTACATCTTCAACTGACTCAAAAAGTATGCTGGGCGATGGGTTGTAGAGGTTCCAATGATCCTCTGGAGCCTAAGAATGATGCCAAACCAGTCCATAGGGTTCACCCCTTTCTTCCTCGCATACAAAGCCAAAGCCGTGTTGCCCTCTGACCTCAATGACTGTGCCCCAAGAGTAAAGGCCTTTGACTAAGACCAAGCCATGGAGGCTCAGCAGGATGTGGTTGACCTGCTTGAGGAGGCTCATGAGATGACCATCATCCGCTCCACTCGTTACTAGCAAACTCTTCGTAGGTACCATGAAAGAAAAATCAGGGGGAGGATCCTCAAGGTCGGTGACCTTGTACTCCAAAGGACCCAGTCAACCAAAGAGAAACATAAACTCTCTCCACCATGGGAAGGACCCTACATGGTGACCGAGGTGTTTCGGTGGGGCACCTATCGGCTAAAGGATGACAATGGCAACGTTTTCACCAACACATGGAACATCGAACAGTTACGTCGTTTCTTCCCTTAAAACTCGGTCTTACCGTTCTCTTTCCATTCAACATTTGCTCCTATAGCACCCTAGTCCGAGCACTCTTAGCCTAGGTTCCTCGGAGGCTCCATGGGGGTGCAATACCATCCTCCTCTTTTACTATCATATAGTAATACTTTTCTCCCAAACGAAAGGGCATCGCCCAAATGAAAGGGCATTTTGTTCCGTTGATTACCCTACATAACTTGTGTTTTAACCTCCTGACCAATCACACCCCGCCACGACCTATGGTTACAAGTAGCTGAGCCTCGCGGGCCATGCTCGGGTTCTTAAGGTTGTAGCCTATGGGTCAATGGGCAGGTGCCAAAAAGAAAGGACAAAAAACAAAGCTACGCTAGGGTAAAAACAAAGGCGGATGGGACAAGCTTCCCCTCATGAGTGATTTCATCACAAAATGAACTTAGAATATTCATGAATGTAAAGTTGTTCACATGGGGGGGCTCCCCCATGAACTCATCTCTTACATGAACTGACTATTTCTACTCTAAACTCTATTATGGCCTCCCGGTGGCATCGGTTGACGGTACGGTCGACAAGGACGAAGGCAGCTTGCTTCCGGTCAGGACGACGTTCGGCTCTATTAGGGGCGCGACGACATTCGCCTCTGACCCGGTCTCCACTTACTCCATATGCTGGATGACATCTTCCCGGTGCACGTCTTCAGCCATGGACGAGCGGCGGGCCTCCATCACCCACTGTGCGGTGACCTGCTCGGCACCCATCTGTGCATGTGGCACCAAACTCTTCCTCAGTGCATGGATTTTGTCTGCGCTCCACCCATCGGTGTATCCTCTATAGATGGCCGCAAAGTCCATATTAGGGTGATGGGTTGCCACCAAGGTTAGCACCCCCGTCGTTCCATAGAACATGCCATTAGAGATGAGCACCCGAACTTCATTCGGGACCTCCTCTAGCTGGACGACGGGCATATGGGTGCGCGGTCCCAACCCAAACACCTCGGAGACAACCACCTAGATGATGTTGCAAATCTGGTCGAGCTCCCCCTTGAGAGTGTGTCGCTCCTCAAGGGACTGGGCTAGCGCCTCCGCACCCTGACTGACCACCGCGTTGATCGTCTCCAGCTCTTGCTCTAGAGAGTTGATCTTTCCACCTAGTTCTAGAAAAAAACAACAAATTTAGAAGCAAAAGAAAGGAAAAATCAAGGCATCAACTGAGGGTGGAATAGATATGTACCAAGGCAGGCGCTTTCGAGAATGGAGAGCCCTTCCTCTCACCGGGTCACCCTCTCGAGCAGTCGAGCATTCGACTCCCCTACCCCGAGCATCTGCCCCCAGAGCGCAACCTCTTCTTGTTCGGCGTCCAACCGGGCCTTCCGCTCTGCCTATAGAGCCTCCAAGGACTTCTGAAGTGCCACCTCAGTCTCCACCAAGTGGACTTTCACCACATCAAGTTCCTGCTCAGCAGTAGTCGCCCGCTTGACTGCACGTAGCTCTACTGCCTGTGCTCCCGTCACCTTGGCCACCCGATCTTAGGACTCATGGTGGGTGAACTCCAGATGGTGCTTGAGCTCATCATCCCACCATGACGCCATTGCTTCCTCCTCCATCCGACCATGCTCCTCCTAAAGAAATCAAGACTTATAGATCGACATCATCTCCAGATCCTATGAGACAAGAAGCAGGCATGCTGAGACAACCATTGAAAGGCCAAGGAGTCAAGGACAACACCAAAAATGTAGAGAACATACCTCTACAACGCATGGCAGGTCAACTATCATAGCCTGATGGATGAGCTCAACCCTCTCCAAGGCCTCCTTGAGCCTTGCCTTGGTAAGGGTGAGATCGAACTCCATCAATAGGCCTTTCTCCCTGAGTAGGTGTGTGGGTCATCACCAGTGACGCCGGGGACTCCTCGCCCCTTAGTGCTCGGACATCGCCGCCTACACTGGGGACTCCTCGCTCTTTGCTCCTCGATGCTCGGACATCGCTGCCTACGCTGGGACTCCTCGCTCCTTGCTCCTCGGTGCTCGGACATCGCCGCCTATGCCGGGGACTCCTTACTCCTTACTCTTTGGTGCTCGGACATCGCCGCCTATGCCAGGGACTCCTCTCTCCTTGCTCCTCGATGCTTAGACATCGCTGCCTACGCCGGGGACTCCTCGCTCCTCAAAGCTTGGTCATCGCTGGCGACACCAGGGACTCCTCACTCCTTGGTGCTCGATCATCGCCGCCTACGCCGAGGACTCCTGACTTCTCGCTCCTCGGTGCTCGGTCATTGCTAGCGATGTTAGGGACTCCTCACTCCTTGGTGCTCGGTCATCGCCAACGATGTCGGGGACTCCTCGCTCCTCGGTGCTCGGTCATCGCCAGTGACGCTGAGGACTCCTCGGTGCTCCCTTGGTGGTCAGATCTTGCTACATCTCATCAATGTACTATCAAGCTGCTCCATGCTGTTTGGATCAGGGTGCTAATTTTGGGCAACACGTCTGGGTCTTGATACGTGCATGTCAGACGATGTCGGCAAGCTTTTAGACTTCTTTTCCTTTGACCCTGCTACAAGATTCATTCTTCATCTTCTAGCAGGCTCAGGGACTAAGTGGGCACACTTCACCTTGTGGTGAATGTGCTTGTTCTCATCTCAAGGCTACGCCCGAGGACTGGCTGCCTGCTCGGCTGGTTTTCTACTTTATGACCTTGGCACCATGTGACTATGTCACCTACTATCAGGCTCGGGGACTAGCTATGGGGGTATGGCCCCCAAGACATGGGCTGCACCATTAGAGGTGGCCCGGCCCACAAGATCAAGGCGTGCACGGCGCTGCTCGGCGTGCACTATAAGACATTGTATAATACCAAATAGGATACTTTACTTGTAACCCTACCCCTCCAAAGTATATAAGGAGAGGCAGGGGTCCTCTACTCGACATCATGTATTCAATACAATACACCAAAGACACAAGACGTAGGGTATTACGTTGATCAGATGGCCCGAACCTATCTAAATCGCTGTCTCTGTGCCTTGTGTCACCATCTGGTTCCTGATTAAGCGCACCCCCACCAACAAATATACCATCGCAGGATACCCCTTATTGGACTACCGATGATATTCTATCGATAGTTGGCGTGCCAGGTAGGGGTGTGCGCGCTGATCCATGGCAGGCCAGATGGGATCTCAAGATTGACGCTGCTCATGGCAACCTTACTTCCTGCGGTGGCGTCCTTTAGCAACCTGACAGGCTAGACATCACGACAACGATGACTTTCCAGCAGCCTATGATGGGACTTCATGTCTCTAGTAAACCAGATCTGATCTCGGAACCACCTTCGAGGTCGCCTTCACCAACAACTAACCACCCGTTAGGTGCTCGTTGTCAACACCAACAAGATAGTGCCATACGCCGCCGACCAGATGTTCCATCTAAAGCTAAGTCACGCTTTAATATTTTTCTAAATATTCTCCGATCTTCATATATCACCATAATGTTTCTCTGAACTGTTTTCTCCATATTTGCTCTCCAAATGATTTT
Organism: Miscanthus floridulus; assembly: GCF_019320115.1. Lineage (NCBI taxonomy): Eukaryota > Viridiplantae > Streptophyta > Magnoliopsida > Poales > Poaceae > Miscanthus > Miscanthus floridulus. The sequence goes on from NC_089583.1 coordinate 79,448,837, forward strand.
TCGAACCCTCGAACAGTCATGTTGATGCTCAGACGCCTCCAGAGATGGCCTTGTCTCCGGCTCCTCCCTACACGTGCTATGGGCTTCGCGCTCTGTGTTATGGGTGGTCAGCAGCGGCTCCTTAGTCATGCCTATTCCTCCTACACGTGCATGGGCTCCATGCTCGATGTTATGGACTATGGGCTAGCTAGGGCTGGAGACTCAGCTACACACTAACTATTCAGGCAGTTTATATTAAACATAAATATATTTTCATGCCAACTGATTGTCGAACTGCATATGTCATTTCATCACCATTGCTGATTTTTCCCCGAAGTTCATACATTTTTACATCATGTACTACCCGTTCTATATATTTGTATTGTAGGATCATCGTCCAGGTGATCGGATCACCTGGTGCTCGGGCTTCTCCACCGATCAACTGGTCAGACCACTCGGTTCGTGGACTCCATCACTGACCAGTTGATCAGATTGTTCGCCAGATGCTTCTACTCAATGCTCACTTCACCATCGACCAGTTGACCAGACTGTTCGTCGCTCATGCTTCATCGTTAGCTACGCCGAGGACTCCTTAGCGCTCGGTTTCTTCGTGCTCGGGGAGTAAGTGGGCACACATGCATGGACGTCACCAGCTATGCCGGGGACTCCTCGGTGCTTAGTTTCTCTGTGCTCGAGGAGTAAGTGGGCACACTTCACCGCACGGACATCGCTAGCTATGTTGGGCACTTCTCGATGCTTAGACCTTGCTAGCTTTGCCTGGGACTTCTCGGTGCTCAAACATCACCGCCTACGCTGGGGACTCCTCGGTGCTCGGTCATTGCCAGTGATGCCGAGGACTCCTCGCTCCTCGGTGCTCGGTCATCACCAATGACACCGGGGACTCCTCGCTCCTCGGTGCTTGATCATTGCCAGCGACGCTGGGGACTCCTCGCTCCTTGGTGCTCGGTCATCGCCAGCGACACCGAGGACTCCTCGCTTCTCAGTACTCGGTCATCGTCAGTGATGCCGGGGACTCCTCGCTCCTCGGTGCTCGGTCATCACCAGCAACACCGAGGACTCCTCGCTCGTCGGTGCTCGGTCATCGCTAGTGACGCCGGGGACTCCTCGCTCCTCGATGCTCGAACATCGCCACCTACGTCGGGGACTCCTCGCTCTTTGCTCCTCGGTGCTCGGACATTGCTGCCTACGCTAGGGACTCCTCGCTCCTTGCTCCTCGGTGCTCAGACATCACTGCCTATGCTAGGGACTCCTTGCTCCTCCCTCCTTGGTGCTCGGACATCGCCGCCTATGCTAGGGACTCCTCGCTCCTCGCTCCTCGGTGCTCGAACATCGCTGCCTATGCCGAGGACTCCTCGCTCCTCGGTGCTTGGTCATCGTTAGTGACATTAGGGACTCCTCACTCCTCGGTGCTCGGTCATCGTCGCCTATGTCGAGGACTCCTGACTCCTTGCTCCTCAGTGCTCGGTCATCGCTAGCGACACTGGGGACTCCTCGCTCCTTGGTGCTCGGTCATCACCAGCAACATCGGGGACTCCTCGCTCCTTGGTGCTCGGTCATCACCAGTGACGCCAAGGACTCCTCGGTGCTCCCTTGGTTGTTGGATCTTGCTACATCTCATTGATGTACTATCAAGCTACTCCATGCTGTTCGGATCAGGGTGTTGATTTTGGGCAGCACATATGGGGTCTTGATACGCGCATGTCAGACAACGTCGGCAAGCTTTCAGACTTCTTTTCCTTTGACCCTGCTACAAGATTCATTCTTCATCTTCCAGCAGGCTCAGGGACTAAGTGGGCACACTTCACCTTGTGGTGAATGTGCTTGTTCTCATCTCGAGGCTACACCTAGGGACTGGCTGCCTGCTCGACTGGTTTTCTACTTTATGACCCTGGCACCACATGACTATGTCACCTACTGTCAGGCTCGGGGACTAGCTGTGGGGGTATGGCCCCTAAGACATGGGCCGCACCATTAGAGGTGGCCTGGCCCACAAGATCAAGGCATGCATGGCGCTGCTTGGCGTGCACTGCAAGACATTGTATAGTACCAAATAGGATACTTTACTTGTAACCCTACCCCTCCAGAGTATATAAGGAGAGGCAGGGGTCCTCTACTCGACATCATGTATTCAATACAATACACCAAAGACCCAGGACATAGGGTATTACGTCGATCAGAAGGCCCAAACCTATCTAAATTGCTGTCTCTGCACCTTGTGTCACCATCCGGTTCCTGATTACACGCACCCCCATCGACAAATCTACCATCGCAGGATACCCCTCGGTAGACTGCCGATGATATTTTGTCGATAAGGTGCTAGAGCTTCACCTCCTCCTCATCATGATGGATGAACCGAGCCTTTCCTGACTCACTGGGACAAGGCCACACCAGCTCCTGGGTCATCCCCAACCCACTGGAAGATCCAGCCATCATTGTATCTTGCGATGACCGGATCATCACTAGCTCCCAGGATGATGGGATGGTCGGTGGCTCCACCCTGGTGTCTTCCTCGCCGAAGAAGGTGATGTCCACCAACAGGACTCCATCGCTTGTTGATGGATGCACTACCTTTACCCTAGCCGTGGTTCCTCATAACCCCTCCAGCTCTGACCAGGCGGGCGAACCGTGTGCTCCTCCGCCGGGCGAGGTAGGGAGCCCAGTTTCCCTCCTCTCCTTCTCTACAACATTTGGGGGAGGGACCACAAGAGTCACTTCTAACCTAACCTCTGCCCTCACCATAGGGATCACCGCCATCACAGCCACTGTCGGTGCCGCTGTTCTTGCGACTGGCCAGGAAGACGCAACCCCTAGTAGGGAAGGTCGCGCCGCCACCAACCTACTTCTCCCGTCATTCGTCATGACCTGCTGTAGGCTAGGTCTCCACTCTTCTCACACGGGAGGTGGGGAGATTCCTAGTCTCACTAGCAACTGGCCGCTGTCAAATGAGCATAGGTTAATCACACTAAAAAACTCAACTATGAGATCAAAAGGAGCATGAATGCAGACCTAGACGAAAGTGGTAGAGCCCTGAAGCCCTAACCTATTGATGATGAGCCAATTGGATGAGGATCACTCATGGGTTATGACCCATGCCCCCTCACATCGACTAAGGGAGGGGCCGCCCCGATCGGTCCCCGATCGACCCATGAATGGCCACGATTGCTAGCTCATGGCAAAACCATCGGAGCAACTGGCGGGGCATCCCCCTGTTGGGGGTTACGCACATGCACTGACCCCGAAGATGCAGGGGAATGATCACATCCCCCTGATCGACTAGAGTGCTCCGCCACACTCGGAGCAGGGGGGCACAGAGCCGGCGATGCCTCCAAAGGACGTGGCGACCACACCCACTTTGCCTCTTGTTTGAGGGCGGTGTCTTTGCTCATAGCACACTTCCTCGACTTAGTAACATCACCGCGTGTCTCCACATCACGCCCGCCGCCGACAAATGTAGCCATAGGCTCACACTGCTCCACCAAGGTCACGACAGTGCCCTTGACTCCTTCATCCTCTGAGGCGCTTGAGTCATCACCCATCTCTGTGGGGTCCTCCGACTTGAGCTCTGCCTCCACGTCACTCCAGCTTTCCCCCCCCCTCGGACCCGCCAGTTGATCTCCTTCTCCTTATCAAACCTCCTTTAGGCCTTTTCAGCTTTCTTCTTCTTCTTAGCAAGTGCCGCCTCCCTCTAGGTAGTAGGCCAAGCCATGCCTTCTGGCCCTCTTGAAAGATGTGGCCAGGATTTATAGCCCATGAGTCCCTTCAAAATAGGCAACTTGGAATCAATCAAAACATCAAACCAAGAAGGAAAAGGTCATAAAAAAGGGGGGCATACCAAATTGGATAGCTTTGTGGCATGAAGGGGACCGAGTGTCCCTTTGAGTGAATCTTTATCCATCAACTACAGCACTCGATTGAGATGACTCCAGACTTCATCCTTTAGCAACTCCTCCGGTGACGCACGGTCAAGATCCATCGCGCCGAAGTATTCCCACATCGATCGTGTTCTTTCCACCAATGGGGCGACACTATGGTGGAAGAAGGTATGGAAGACCCACAACCCATTAAGGCCATGCTACACAAGCCTCTGAAGCTCTATCTCGATAGCCTCCAACTTGTTATGTCGATCAGTGGGACCCCATGACCAGCTTTCCCTCCTCTCCAGCCTTTTTTCAGTGAACATCGGGAATGACGCTTCTATCGGGTTCCTGATGTAGAACCACTCACCATGCCACCCCTGGTTGCATCATAACGCTTCGTGTTGTGTCACAAAGCGGTAGTCGCCTCATTCAATATGAGCGACGAACGACCAAGGTTTGAAGGCCAACTTGCAAAGGGCTTAAGGCTACCTCATGTCAAATAGAGCCAGGGGAGAAAATACAGATGAGCCCCAGCAGCCCTTGTCCAATCCGCTCTCTGGCTCTCTGGCTCTCCTAAAAAAAGAGAAGCTAGATGATTCGAGCACTTGAGGACCTAAGACTCGAATAGCTCAATAGCTCTAGAATTCTAAAGCTACACAGAGCATATGCTCCAATACTTAGTGCTCGTTAGAGCCCCCGTCACTCTCAGCCCTTCGATTTAGAGTCCGATAGGGCCTTTAACACCCCCTTCTTATTCCTACTCATTTGTAACCCCACAGTAAATTTCAAGCACTTGGGCTCAGGAATAAAGTCACCGACTGACTAAAACTAGACATAGAGCATGTTGTCTGAACCAGTATAAATCCTGTGTCATTGAGTGCTAGACCACATCAGATCACAACATATGGCAAAACTACAAATATTTACTTGTTGGTCACTTTTCGCACCGACATGAAGCAAGGACGAAAGCGTAAGTAGGATGGTGGTAGGTTTGGTTCGCTTAGCATGTAGAGTGGATCTTAAGCCATTTGGACTTTGGCGCGTTACAAATGGTGTCAGAGCTGACCTTCGTGGCCACGGGCGCGTCTGGGTCAGGTGCGTAGACATGGGGGTTCATTGTGCATGTAGGCCCTACAGGTTGCATGGCACGGCACATGTGCTGGCACTGGATGCACGGTTGCGTGTGCTAAGAGAGAACGTTCCTGATCATCGTTTGCCCGGTTGTTGCTGTGTTGGGCCAACGAGGATGTCACATCCGTCCCAGTTTGAAATTTGGCCCATAGTGGCCATGTACATGTTAATGAGATACCATGGAGAGTTTAGGCCTACCTTGGTTGTTAAAGGTGGGATAGACCAACATATAATGCTTCTACAGTCCATCCCACGATCTCCGAGTTAATCCTTTTATGCGAAGCGGGTGGATAGACCAACATATAAGGCTTCTCATCCCACCATCCCTAGGTTAATCCTTTTATGTGAAGCGGGTGGATAGACCAACACATAAGGCTTTTAGAGTCCATCCCACCATCCCCGAGTTAATCCTTTCACGTGAAGCCGTTTGGACTCTGGAGCGTTACAAGCGGACATATCTATACCTAATACATTTTAGAATCTGACTCTGTATTACGCTAGACAAGAGTTATTCTAACTCGTATGAGTAAGGGTTATATATATAAGTCCGGATGGAAGAAACTCTCCATTATCTGGTAGTTAGAGGGAGGTGGACAATGGATGAACAAAAAAAAATTAGAAATTTTGCCTCTTTATTATTAGGTATCGATATAGATTCTCTGTCTTGTCTCCAGCTTTTGTGACTAGGGCCTTGGTTGCAAGCCAATCTTTGCCAAACCAAAATAAGGGCAAGTTCAAAAGAATTGCACACAATTGGTGTGGTGTCAACATTTTGGCAACACAACATTGTTTCTCTCTTGTTCGTAGCAAAAACCAAATACCAACCTTCATTCTCTTACCAAAATATTGGCTTGCCCTAATATTGATGTACCCATGTTTTGACTTGCCCTAAAATTGTCTTGGCAAAATTTGGCTTCCAACCAAGCAGGCCCTAGGAAATACATGTTTGCATTTATACTAGGGTGATTCTATGAACTATCTTTCACATTCAGAACATATAGGAATAGGGAAGAAATTTACCCACCTTTTATCTGGTGTAACTTAACATGCGATAGGCCCGTGTGGTTTTGTTAACTAGTTAAATCCTCACACATTGGGTGGAATGGGTGCGGGTATGGTGTTCTTTTACACACTGTAGCCTATGAATGATGACGGCTAGCAAGATTTCCAAAAATCTTGATTATCCAAGGCTAACAAGTGCAACACTAGATTTCTAGTGGGCATTTCTTTTTTACCATCTCAATTGGGCGTCTTATCAGTTAGGGATGAAAATGTCATGCACTACGTAAAAAACGATTTTTAGCAACGGTTCAATTTTTTTGTAGGGGTGGCTGGTGATGGAGCCACCCCTACAGTGGCGTGCTCGGGTGCCCAAACACTAGCCGCCCCTATAAATGGAATAGCAGGGGTGGCTGGTATTACGAGTCACCACTACAAATGGGGTCTGATTTGTAGGGGTGGCTCAATCACCAGCCGCCCTTGGAAATGCTATTTGTTGAAATCATTGTTGTACATATTTATGTTCATGACTTTTTTTTATGTTTACGACTTTTATTGTTGAAATCATTTAAGGTTCCAAAATCTTGTTTGAAGTTGTCATTTAGTGAAATTCAAATTTTCAACTATTCAAATTTGGTCAAATGAAAATATGATCAAAATAAAAGTTGTACATATTGATGAGTTCTACAACTTTGATATTCATGAGTTTTTCATCTTAAATCATTTACTCTTTCAAAATATTGTTTCAAGTTGAAATTATTTGAATTTCAAAATTTAAATCGTTGAAACAAAGTCACATGACAAGATGACCAAAATAAAAGTTGTACATGTTGATGAGTTATACAACTTTTATGTTTACAACATTTTCATTTTATTTCATTTAATGTCATAAAATTGTAGTCGAAGTTTTAAAATTCAAATTTTTAATTTTTGTTTTTTGTTTTCTATATTGTTTTGACTACAATTGTTTATATATATATTTCTTCGTATATAGAATAATACAAAATATTATATTTGTGCATATACATAATTTTTTTATATTACTTTGTGTTTTTATGATATAAAAAATATAGAATTTATAATTAAAAAAAAACAGAAAATATTTGTAGGGGCGGTTGGATCAGGAACCACCCCTAAAAATGCATTTCTAGGGGTGGCTGGATCAGGAACCGCCCCTACAAATAGTACCGAGTATAAATAGGAAGAAGCGCATGGGAGTCATCGTTTGGGCGCTGTCTTCTTCCTCCGACGCCGTCAGGTTGCCCGCGCCTAGGGTTTCCGTCGCCGGTCCTGTGCCCGCCCACACCAGCCCCCGGCGCTCGGCATCCCACACCCGGCCCCCAGCGCCCGCCCCCGCGCACCGACCCTGGCGTCCCACCCTCGGTGCCCGCCCCTGCGCGCTGACCCCTGGCGTCCCGTGCCCGGCCCCCGGCGCCCGCCCCCGCGCGCCGACCCCTAGCGTCCCGCCCTCGCGCACCGGCCCCCGACGTCCCGAGCCCGGCCCCCAGCGCTCGCCTCATGCGCCAACCCTCGGCGTCCTACCCCCGCACGCCAGTGCACATCGTCCATCTAGACCGGTAAGTATTAGATCTCTGCTTGCTGATGTGTAGCTAAATAATGGAGGCATGGGCTGATAGATAGCTCTTGCTGATGTGTCTGCACTTGACCTGATTTTTTTATGGATGCATCTAATTTTTTGTGCTGCTTTTGGATAATCCTAGCCTGATAACAATATACCTGACGCCCAGACCCAGTGGCCCATGCTTGAAGCATTTTTATTTTTGATGTATAGAAATGAAACAGAAGAAAATAGATGCTTTTATAAGTTGACTTGATTGATTGCATGGCTTACATAGGATGTTCTCCTCTTATGCTGATGTCGTTCATATACGGGAAGAAATAGCACTTACAGTGTTACCACTAGTACTTAGGGTCAGTTTGGTTGGGCTTTTGGCTTTGGCTTTTGGCCCCAAAAGCCAAAAGCCCAACCAAAGGGGCTGCTTTTCCAGGCAGCTTTTTCAGAAGCAGCTGCTTTTCTGTAGTGCTGGAGCCCGGCCGACCTCCTCCACTTTCTCTGGTGGTGCCGTCCATGTCTCCTCCTCCTCCTCTCCTCCTAGCTGCACACTGATTGAGCTCTCCATTCTTCTCTCTCTGTCCTACTGTTAGCTGCTACCTAGGGTTTGCTATGGCCATCTCCTTTTTTGAGCCATCACCTTTTGCTCTCTCTCATGACCCATGACACATCCATCCAGCCATCCCCACTAGTAGCTCTCTCTCTCTCTAGCTATCCTCATCAGCACCATAATTTGAACGTTTTGTTACATAAGAGGAATGGCCCAAGTGATTTGCACATAGACCATTACTCCATCGCTTACACCGTCGCTTGCTGTCCAGCTTTACGCAAGTAGGAGCTATGCATTGTTTGCATTTATATTATTCTTCTTACATTGTCATTTGTCAGTATTATGATGATCCTTAAGTTTTAGTAAAAATTAAAAATACACTACTACTACCACTCTACTGCTACACTTACTCTACTACTTTCTACTTACTACTACTACTTGCTACTCCTAAGTGGTTGCTTCTCTTACTCTACTACTACCACTCCTTCTCTATTTTTATTTTGCTTATATACTGCTGGTGTGTAGTGGCTGCTGCTGCTGCTGCTGCTACTACTACTACTACTCCTACCACTACTACTCCTCCTCCTCTTACTACTCCTACTACTCCTCCTCTTACTACTCCTCTTACTACTTGCTACTCCTAAGTGGCTTCTGTTGGCTGCTGTTCTTACTCTACTACTACCACTCCTCTGTTTTTATTTTGCTTATATACTGCTGGTGTGTAGTGGCTGCTGCTGCTCTTACTCTACTACTACCACTCCTCTGTTTTTATTTTGCTTATATACTACTGGTGTGTAGTGGCTACTGCTGCTGCTGCTGCTACTACTACTCCTCCTACCACTACTACTCCTCCTACTACTACTACTCCTCTTACTACTCCTACTACTCCTCCTCTTACTACTCCTACTACTCCTCTTACTACTCGCTACTCCTAAGTGGCTGTTGTTGGCTGCTGTTCTTACTCTACTACTACCACTCCTCTTTTTTATTTTGCTTATATACTACTGGTGTGTAGTGGCTGCTGCTGCTCTTACTCTACTACTACCACTCCTTCTCTGTTTTTATTTTGCTTATATACTGCTGGTGTGTAGTGGCTGCTGCTGCTACTACTACTTCTACTCCTCCTACCACTCCTCCTCCTCCTCCTCCTCCTACCACTCCTACTACTACTCCTACTACTACTCCTCTTACTACTCGCTACTCCTAAGTGGTTGTTGTTGGCTGCTGTTCTTACTCTACTACTACCACTCCTCTGTTTTTATTTTGCTTATATACTGCTGGTGTGTAGTGGCTGCTGCTGCTCTTACTCTACTACTACCACTCCTTCTCTATTTTTATTTTGCTTATATATTGCTGGTGTGTAGTGGCTGTTGCTACTACTACTACTACTCCTACTCCTACCACTACTCCTACTAGTACTCCTCCTGCTCCTACTACTACTCCTCTATTTTTTTGCTTATATACTGCTGGTGTGTAGTGGCTATTGTTGTTGCTCCTCCTACTACTCCTCCTCCTACCACTCCTCCTACTACTCCTCCTGCTACTACTACTACTACTCCTCTTACTACTCCTATTACTCCTCCCTATACTTGCTACTCCTACTGCTGCTCTTCTTTCAGTGATGCTCCTACTACTACTCCTAAGTGGCTGCTGCTCTTACTCTACTACTACCACTCTACTGCTACACTTACTCTACTCAACTACTTTCTACTTACTACTCCTAAGTGGCTACTTCTAGCTACTAACTGTTGGCTGCTATTGCTTTTTTGCCAAATCTCCTAGGACTCACCTAGGACTTGTTGTCCTGTCTTTTGCCATTAGCTACTGCACTTTGTTTGCTAAGCAGCTGTTGGTTTTTTTACCAAATCTCCCCTCTCCTCTCCTCTCCTCTCCGCTCCTTTGTTCTGCTGATGATGAAATTGTCCAAGTCCATACATTATATGGAATATGAGCTGATGATCAAGAACTTGTGAGGAACTTGGCATCATTAGCAGCCGCCCCTACATTACCCTCTCCTCTCTTCTCTCTTATGATGCCTTGATGCTCCAAGTTCAAGATCAGATGATGATTGACATGTTTCTAAGGCCTCTACCACTGCTACTACTCTTTTTTTTTGATATATTATTGTTTTATAGGACTACTTTGGTTTATAGCCCTTTTTGATTTCTTATACCTTCTTGCGTACCTAAAGCACACTTTCTTGCATCTATTAGAACAAAGCGCGAAATAATGTCGCGGACACCAGATAGTGTAGCTTGATGCCCCAAGCATGATGAGCACCCAACCAATGAGGAGCAAGCACTAGAGGACCAGCTAACTCAGGAGCAGTTCGATAATGAGTTAGAAAAGGATCTAGAAGTGATGCTTACTCAGGAGCAGTGTGACGAGGAGAAAGGGGGAGTAGAAGGAAGAGCAGGAGAGGCTGCTGAAGGCGAAGAAGAAGAGGATGATGACTCAGAAGAGGGATATGAAAGTCCCGAGGATTCTTTCCCATGTGAAGCCAGAAGGAGGCCAACGGAGGAAGATTTGGACAAGGATTTTGACCCGAACAAGGAGGTAGGGAAAAAGCCTTAGCTTGTAAATTTTGCTAAAGCTTTGGTTGTGTTACCTCTACTAACACTTTGACCTATCGTATATACAGGTCCCTCCTAAAACTCGGAAAAGACGATGTCGATGTCCACAACATTTCGTTGGACAAGACGGAGTAGAGGAAAGGAGAGCAGAGGCAACAGCTACAGAGATGGATCACAATGCCTCTGCTCCACAAACTCAAGACACAACCACAACTACCAAGCCTAAGAGGAAATGAGGGAATAGAAAAGGAAATCTATATCCAGATAAGGAATGCTATGTGGTAACGGAGGTCGGGCCAGCAGGGGAGATCCTTGAGCCGAAGGAATTAAGAGGAAAATTTCATAATGCGATCGGGGCCCTAGTAAGAGATAAATTGAACCCAGCGATCCCTAACTAGAAAGAGGTACCAGAGAACACAAAGAATGCACTATGGGATAGGCAGCTGAAGGTCAATTTTAGATTTTCGGAGGGTAAGCACGAATTGGTAAAAAAATGCTATTAGGATGATGGGAGAGTCATTCCAACATTGGAGGTCGGAGCTCAACACGAAGTATATCCAAAAGGGGTTAACTCCCTTCAACGAGTTCGACAAAATAACTCCTAGTCAATGGAAGGAGCTCCTGGCTTAGAAGACTTCACCGGAGGCATTGGAGCTCAGTGCCCGTAATACCGAGCTGGCGAAGAGGAACAAACACCACCACCATCTAGGCCCTAGTGGCTACTATACCAAGGAAGAACAGTTTAGGAAGATGGATGAAGAGGCCACAACTACTGGGAATATCGATGTGATGAGTTTGAAGGTATGCTCAAGGAACTGGATATATGCGAAAAGTACAGAATCATCCGGCAGCAATCTTAAGTTTGATAAGCCAGAGACCCAAGAGGCTGTATCAAGGATACTGAAATATGCTAAAGACAAGGAGAAGGGCTCATTCAATCCTTCTAGAGAGAGGGACGAGCTTAGCCTTGGCTTAGGAAACAAGGAGCACACAGGCCGCACCAGGGGGCTAGGGAAAAGGATGACCTAGAAGCAAGGATTCGAAGAGGACAGGCACATATACAAGAAACATGGCCAAGACCGGGAGACTAGTCTTGAGCTCCAAGTGAAGGCTCTAGTTGCAAAGGCGCTGGAGGAGCAAGGACTATCTACGGAGCCATGGATATTAGAGACGCCGCCGGGAGAACTGGCATTAGTTGGCAGCCCTCTGAAAGTTCCTAACAGCCAAGGTTCCACTATAGCCACAACCTCAGTTGATCGCATACGGGAACCAACTAGTTGCACCTTGGTGTTTCTCAGCGGCCGATAGAACACTATGATGGAGGTGGCAATGGGTGTGGCACATTCTCCTGATGGCTTACACCACAATAATAAGATACCTCCGGACAATACTAGGGTCGAGGTGCATACAGTGAAGCCCGAGTTCATGCAGTGGAGGACAGACTACACAATTCCTGAGGGGCTGGTGTTACTCAGAGACGTTATGGGGCAGTTCATCCTCTGGCACAAACGGGACATTATATTGACTGCTTCTTCGCCGCCTCCCCCTCTCCCAAATTTGGAGTGAGTTGTTGAGGTCAGGGAGATATTTTCACCATCTCATGACCCCCACATTCCTAAGATGCAACATTCTTCCCCGCCTCCTAGCGAGCATGTGCCTAATGAGATGCCATAACCTTCTCAACCAGCACAGCCAATACATGAACAACAAGTGCCTCCTGAAGAAGCTGCAGCACAAGAAGATGAGGACGTGCCTTAATAGGAACTTCGAAAGAAGCATCCAATCACCATAAGGCCAGTTTATGTTCCAATCAAAGACGTCTCGTCGGTGTCCAAGTGGTATTCCCATGACCAGTTCAAGCCTGAGAACCAAGTTAAAAAAGTCCTATCACGGGGTTCTGAGGAGGCCTTCACTAGCAAACTCCACTAAATTGCAAAGCAGTATCCAAATGTTGATGCCATCAAATGGTCAAAGGATTGCCCGAAAACATATGAAAGAGGCGAGCCCTTCCTATCAAATCGGGACATCCAGCGCCTACCACTTGGAATGAGAAGGTTCCATGATTAGTACTTGTGTGTTCTCCCAACAAGCATAAATATCATACAAGCATGCTTTCCCACCGGCACATTTGGAAGCCCAGCTAGAAAAATTGTCTTTGACTTCAATGACATGCAAATATACTTTCACCTAGGAGAAATGGAGATGAATCTAATTCGCACGTGGTGCTTGTAAGTCCTTGTCCTCTCGATATGATATGAATGTCATCTTTGAATTTTGTTGTAACTAACCCACACCATGATTTGTAGAATGCAAGTGCACATTGTCAAACAAATGCCAAGTGTAAAAGTCGGGTATGTGGACCCTCAAGCTATAGCCCAAACAAATTTCAATTACCCTAAATGGTGGATACTTGATGCCAAAGAGCTAGCTGCTGCAAAGACTCTTCGGAAGAAAGAGCACATCCGCACGGCGAAACTAAGGGAAGAGTCCCTTAAGGTTATGGCATACATTGCCCTGGCTTTCAAAAATATCCAACAACACTCTACTATATGGCTACCATACAACTTCGAGTAAGCTCAACTCTATACTTAAAGTTTTGTTCAATATATTTTATTCGATGCAAAAGAGCTTATCTAGTTCTATGAATAAATCCATGCAGCAACCACTGGATTTGTATAGCCGTCGATATCGGGAGGAGCATGGCATGGGTTTTTGATTCATTAGATAAGGACCCGACGACATACAAAGACTTCATATCGATTCTCAAGACGTATACATATCGACAATCCTCATTAGCTTATATGTTTGTATACATACTTGTAACGTTCACTTTTGGATACTAACAAGTTGTATTTGCTAAAATAATTCGAACAGGGCATTTAGGTTCTATGTCACTAATCATCATGGAAGGCATGATCCAGCAAGGAATGAAAAGTTGGCTATAAAAACACTATGTGCGGTAAGTGTAACTTACTTCTTTAGTACTCCATTATATGGTTGTCAAAAACATTACTTAATATTTCCATATGCAAAACACACAGTGCCCCAAGCAGAAGCCTGGGAGTGTACATTGTGGATACTATATATGTTTTATAATGAGTAACACCGGTGCCTACAGGAGACACTCCTTAAGGGTAAGTTTGAACCTCTTCACCCGTAGTATAAAAACTTCGTAAATGGTATGAAATACTAAACCGAAACTTGTTCTCTTGTAGTGGAGAGAAGAGAAAGGAATGAAAAGAGACCAATACAAGGATGACTAACTCTTAGAGCTCGTCGGCGACCTTTGCAACTTCATATTGGACCAGATTGTATACGTCAGAGGCGCCTACCATGACCGAGAGTCTGAGTTAGGTACAAATCCTCAGTACCAACACCTTCGTGAGACTGAAAGACTAGCTCTAGGACATTGATAACAATGTGTATAGAATTTATATATTTAATGATGGATTGTATATATTCTTGTGAATTCGACTTGTAATTGTAGTTTATAGAATACTCTTGTGCTTGTAGTCGCGGTCGTGGGGTGTTCGGCAACACGAACGCGGTTCGAAATGTTGGTCGAGGGGCGTTCGGCAACGCGAACGCAGTTCGGAACGTTGGTCGTGGGACGTTCGGCAGCGCAATTTTGAATTGTAAATTTGATTTTTTTTTTACGAAAAAACGTACTGTATGGACGGCTCTAGATTGAACCGCCCCTACAAATACCTATTTGTAGGGGGCGGCTGGTAATACAAGCCGCCCCTATAAATTGATTTGTAGAGGCGGTTGGTAATACGAGCCGCCCCTATAAATCGATTTGTAGGGACGGCTAGAAACACCAGCCACCTCTATAAATATATGATTTATAGAAACCCTTACGTAGGGGCGACTAGACAAACTGCCTCTATAATTGATCTACAACCGCCTCTAAAAAAACCCCTTTTTGACGTAGCGATGCATACAAAAATATCGTACTCTGTCATGGTCCTCTGGTAGTGGCCGCTCTTTTTATTTGCCGGATGTAGCATGTTATTGTGGCTATTTAGCTCTGACGCCGCTCTATGCAGGTATAGAGAAGGAATGATCTATCGCCGCCTTGCAGCATGTTCGGGAGGCCGTATCGTATCGTGGATTATTTACTGCTGGCTGGTTTGGTGTGAGAGAAAAACACTGTTCCTGGCTGGAAATTTACGATCGTTTACGAGCAAGCGAACAGGCTGTTGGCTCGTAGGTCATAATTGCTCTTTGCTAGATCTTCCTACCAGCTATGCTTCCCTTCTCTATCGTAGAGAAACTTGGTTAGACATTCATCATCAGATACAAGTCATTCACAAAGTGCCCATTACGTGGTGTGTGTGATAGCAGAGGCCGGAACTTTTCCATTTTCTAAAAAAGAAAGATGCAGCTACGTGATTTTTCTTACAGTGTGTAGATTAGATATTTTAGCGCTAATTTTTAGGAGTTACTAGCAACCAGTTATTTTTCTTAGTTGTATTTAATCACTTTCTATAAGCAATTAGGCTAACTTATAAAAAGCTACGGAGTAATTAACTAATAACTCTCTCTAACTATTATAGCTTATAATAAAAAGTTTGCTAATCCAAATGGAACTAAAAAACTACTGCATTCTCCTATTCTCCCTTCTCCGACACTATGTGCCGCCCATGCCATCTCCTTGCCTGCTACGGTGCTACTAAGTGACTGTTTAGTTCCCAAAATTTTACAAAATTTTTCAAGATTTTTCGTCACATCGAATCTTTGAACGCATGTATGAAGCATTAAATATAAATAAAAAATAAAACTAATTATACAGTTTAGACGAAATTCACGAGACGAATCTTTTAAGCCTAATTAGACTATGATTGGATACTAATTGCTAAATAACAACAAAAATATTATAGCACCATTTTCCAAAAAATTTCGCCAACTAAATAATGCCCAAGCCAAGAGAGAGTTTTAAATGGCCAACACACAGTTTTTGATGGCCCAGGAAAGAAAAGCCCCACTTGACATGCCTCAACTTTCAGTCAAAATCCGTTCCGTTGTATTTTTATATTTTTTATAAATTTGTTTCTTGCAAAAAAATGATCTATCAGAATTAAAAAAATTGCAAAACCATACCATGGGGTGGTAGGGTCCGGTCAATCGGCAACCCAGTGCCAATGGTTTTCCCGCTCACCGTAACCTAGCCCCGCAGCATGCATAATTAGTTTTCCCCGCCGATCGTATCCTGGCGCCGGTGATTATTTCACGGCTCTGGCGATGCGCATGCGCGGTGGACTGTTTTCTGGGCCGTTTGATTATTATTACTATATAATTGGACTGTACCAGCGTGACATGCATAAAGATCTAAAACTGCTGACATCGGCACATGTCTTTGCTTGTGGAAGTAAATAAAAAGTCATAACTGTCAAAATTAAAATCCTATTGCACTGTCGTATTCTTTGTAATAAACTCTTCAAAACAAGATCTCACATGAATACATTTTGATAAAATTTTAATGACGAACAATTATATCATAAAGAAAGAACAATTCTTTTTATCGTGGTACAACGATGTTCTACGTCCATAATAAAATGTTTCGTCATTATAAAATAAATGTTCTAAATTAAGGAGAATAATATTTTAGATTTAGGATAAAAACAATATACGATTATGTGAATGGTATTATAATATCTGTAAAAATAGAGGAAAATGAATGAGAAAATCTATGAAATATATAGAAATAGATAAATAACATAACAAATAAAAAATAAGAAAAAATAAAATATAGAACAAGGCATAAGGAAAAAAACAAAAATAATGGAAAGGAAAAAATCCATGTAAAAAGAGGAGAAACAAAGAGAACAACATGGCATTGAATAACCTAAAAAATACCGCAAAATATCTCACGGGTGCAATGTAAATATTTCCTCACCACTACACAATGAACATGATTTCTCTCAACTATAAAATATTTATACTATTATAACTCATATAAGACCATCATAGAACATCACAAGAAATATCATAGAACATCTCATGTGTATCACGTGAACATCACAAAATACATCATAGAACATCACATATATACGACATGAACTTAAAAATACAACACAGAACATCACATGTATACTATACGAACTTCAGAAAATACATCATAGAATATCACATGTATATTACGTGAATATTACAAAATATATCATTGAACATCATATCTATAATACACGAACATCACAAAATACATCATAAACCATCACATGTATACTATGTGAACATCACATGTATATGAGGTAATATAGAAAATATAAAGTAAAAAAGTAAAATATTAAAGTATTTAATTAGTATTTTGATACTCCCTCCGTTCCTTAATATAAGCCATATAGTTTTTAGCACCAATATTAACGCACGGCTTGGGGAAGAATGTGGGACCGAGGAAAAAAAGGAAAATCAGACCATCTTCTCTCTCCCAATCAGATTGCTTCCTAAATCTAAGGGATTAGTTGGGGCATGTGCTATGTACGGTGGGAAGGTTTCCAAACTAATCGGCGTGGGAGCTGATACGTACCTATATTTTGGAATTTTCTTTAAAAATCTATATGGCTTATATTAAGGAATGGAGGGAGTATTTGTGAAATAAAAGAGTACATCATATGAAGATAGAACATTCTCTTTTATTGAGTAGTTGCGATGTTCTAGGTTTAGAAAACAATGTTCCGCCTTTATAAAAAAATATTCTCGATTCATAAGAACAATGTTCTATATCTAAAAAATAAATTATAAGTTCATATGATTTGTATTCATATTTGTGAAATAAAAGAGTACATCGTATGAATACTAATTGAATATCCTCAAATATACCATAAAACATCTCACAAGTACTATGTTGAAACGATCAAGATGCCCAAGAGGAGAGCGAATTGGGTTAATTCTAAATTTTTTGCAATAATTAAGCCCTACACTTAACCCATTTTACCCCTTGTGTCTAAAATGTGTTTCTATTGTTCTCCCATACAAAAGTTTTGCACCCTAGGTTCCAATCTTACTCTAGCATGGCAATTCTAGGAATGTAAAGATATGAAATGAATTGCTCAAATATAAATGCTCAAAGTAAAGAGAGGGAAAGGAACACGGCGATATTTTTCTGAGGTATCGGAGAGTCGCCACTCCCCACTAGTCCTCGTTGGAGCACCCGCGCAAGTGTGTAGCTCCCCCTTGATCCGCGCAAGGATCAAGTGCTCTCTACGGGCTAATACTTTGACACTCCATCGCGGTGAATCATCCACAACCACTCACAATTTGACTTGGGTCATCTACAAGCTCTGTTGGATGATCACCAAGCTGACAATCACCACCGAGTCATCTAGGTGATGGCGATCACCAAGAGTAACAAGCATAAACTCTCACTTGACCAAGACAAGCTTAATGAGAAAAGTGGATACACACTTGCTACTCCCTATGCACTAATGAGGTCCTTAATCTTGGATTATCATATCTCAATCACCCTGCTAGGCTCTTGCTCTCCCTTACACTGCAAAGGTGTTTCTCAGCTGAACAAATGGGCAAGAGACCTCAAATGGACAAGTGGGATATGTATTTATACCCCCTCATTCAAAACATAACGTTTGAAGGTTGAGTCACCACTCTGCGGGCTAACCAGACACTCCGATCAGGGTGACCGGATGCTCTAGTCAGTTGTGCTCGTCACTATGTTAGAGAGAGCCGTTAAGCTCTAACCAGACTCTGACTAGCATCCGGTCAGCACACACCGGACGTATTTGGTCAAGAAAAAGCCTCTCTAGAACCTTTCTGGAGTCGACCAAATGTAGACACCTTAGCGTCCGATGCTCCTCCACTCAACGTCCGGTTAGTACCAGATGACTGCAGTTAATCAAATGAACTAACCAGACTCACCCTCCAGCATCCGGTCACAACTAGACCAGCATCCGGTCAGTCATTTGACCCTCCATTCACTTCCAACTCAAAATCCTATGTGAATGAAGTTGACTCCAATTGATCTTAGGGCTATTCCTAAGCTACCTAGTGCTAGGTTTGACAAGTGTGCACCACATCT
Source organism: Miscanthus floridulus (assembly GCF_019320115.1). Taxonomy (NCBI): domain Eukaryota; kingdom Viridiplantae; phylum Streptophyta; class Magnoliopsida; order Poales; family Poaceae; genus Miscanthus; species Miscanthus floridulus. Next base: position 79,467,555 of record NC_089583.1, read on the forward strand.
AATCCACTAGACTCACCTAGGTAAAGCTATTAGTTCATACCCCCCTTAATAGTATGGCCAAAGGAAAGATAAAGTCCTAAACTACTCTAAGTGTCTCTTTAACTCCAAATGACACTTAGAACTAGCCATCCTTAACCTTATCATCCATCCTTTAAAAACCAAAACGATTTTCATCGACAGGGGCATAAAAACCATAATTGCCCAATCAATTGCCATTACCATGACCTAACTTAAATTGCCACTACAAAACACACGTTAGTCATAGTAATCTTGTGTCATCATTAATCACCAAAACCCAACTAGGGGCCTAGATGCTTTCAATCTTTCCCTTTTTGGTGATTGATGACAACACAACCTCGAGTATGTGAAAGAGATGAGTGAGGTTTTCAACATGCTTGGTTCATATAAGCTTTTGACAATAAGAACAAAGGAGTTAGACATGCTTATATGACCCAAGCCAACATTGTGTACTCAAAAGATATGAATTAAGCATGAGTACATGAAGTAAAGCTCATTTGAATTAGAGTAAAACACAGAAACAAAGCAAATGAGCATAACCAAGTGACATGACATATGTGTGTGTGTATAACTACTACCCTATAGCTTGCTACAAAATAACTTATTATGTAGCCACTTTTGAGTTACGATAATTACTATGTTAATTTACGATATTATAGTAACTCCTTACTAAGTGGTTTACTATAACATTATGGTAAATATCCCCATGTGTTATAGTAACCCAACTATCGTAAATATGTATTGACATTATCATAAATTAGTATATAAAATTATCGTAAATGGAGGTGGCTACAGAATAACTTATTCCTCAATCTACTCTCCCTATTGAGCGTCCTCTATCTGATCTGCCGACTGTGTCTGCTGCTCAGTCACCCCCTGAGTCTGACTCTCGTCTGGACGAGGGACCTTGGAGCATCCTCTAAAGAGACACGTCGTCCTTCAAGCATCATAGTCCTGGGTGGACTACCAAAACTAGTCTCAATCATCTCGACGATGGCCCTATGAGCTGGTGACAACTGATCACCTATATGAATGCCACTACCAGATCCACCTCTCTTGGCTCGCTCTGCGACAGCTACCACTGCTGCTGCTCTCTCTGCCTCAACATCATCGAACTTGCACTTTTTCTTTGTAGTATTTTTTGCCTTTCCTTTTTGCTAAGAAGTTAGGCGAGGCGAGGGCCTTGGATCCTCATCGCCAGGTACCATCCCCTGCGTTCTTACAACGAGCCATCTCTAAAGCTAACAAGAGTCACTACCACTGATAAGGAACAAATGCCAACTTACACTAGTGAGGCTTGGCCTCAATCCATACTCACAGACTTGGCCTGAGTTTACTAACAACTGCCAAATCAACCATAAGAGCACTAACTTGCTGCATGATGGAATAGATAGGAAATATAAATAATCACTATATTCATCTAGATGTGAGAAACCCTAAGAAGCAAGCAGTAGATGACAAATTGAAATCGATAGCTTGCTACCTGATGAAATCCGATGATCTGATGAACGACAAGCAAAGGAGAGGATCACGAGGCACCACTTGGGATCGGCAAGGTTACGCCTAGGGCTAGGGTTTGGTGTCACGAAGCAGTGCAGTAGCCGAGGAGACATGGCGCTAGGAACCCATCGACGCTGGGCGGCCAAGGAGAAATGACGCTAGGAAACCGTCGGTGCTAGGCAGTCGAGGAGACATGGTGGTGCAGTGGAGCACGAGTACATGGTGGTGGGCGTGGATGGCACGACGTAGGCAGTGCCGGTACGCAGTCTACATGGGTTGTGGGGCCACGATGACATGATGCGATGGTGTTGGTGCGCGACCTACGCGAGCTGTGTGACAGCAGGGGCGTGGCAGAGCAGATCAGCGCGGTGGCTTGGTGGATCGACGGCAGCAGCTAGGACGGTGGTGCAGTGGAGGTGGGTTAGGGCATGATGATGCAATGAACAGTGTACAAATGAGGTGAAGAAAGGAAAACTATTTATGGTGTCCCCCGCGTGACAGAGAAGAAAAGGAATTTTAGATCCACACGGATTCAATTGACTGGACGCACTAGTGGCAACGACCGAACGCTGCCACCCAGAGTCCGGTCGATAACAGAGAGGTCCAAAACCCTCAAGTCATGACCGGACGCGTCTGGTGCCTCATGATCGGACACACAATAGAGTCCGGTCGATCCTGACATCTTCTTTGTTTGACCAGACACAAGGCCATCTTCACATCAGACGCTGGAGGAACACTGTTCAGCATCCGGTCACCATTTTTCAGCAAATCTTCAAAGTTCCTTCGTGTTGCCTTTTCACAATCAAGTCTCAACTTCAATAAGACACAAATAAATATCAATTGGGACTGATGTGAGAGACCTCTCTCAAGCCCTCAAATTTTTCAAAGTATTTTTCCTTAGGCTATAATTCTTTTTAAGAAAATATACAATAAAAGGGGCGAGGAGCAACATGTGGCCACACAATAGGGGTTAGAATCAATAGAAGCTTCAAATACTCTCCCTATTTGTGGGTAAAAACAGTGGGTGCTCAAAAGATAACCAAAAAGAAACGGCAAAGCAACACACATGCACATGCAATGCAATACTTGAAAGTAAGTCTAGTTGCTTGTCAAATTTGATCCAAGGTTAAGCTTCTTCACACACTTTTTGGTAGTTATCTTAACCATGTTAGACAAGCCCTAAGTGCATTACTAAAAAATTAAACATGTTTTATATTACCATGCAATGCAAGGGACAACACAAGCTTATTTTTTAGTGAAGTTACTAAAGTCAAGCACATTGAGTTCATTCATCAACCGATAAAATGTAGCCTCATCTAGCAGTTTAGTGAAGATATCCGCTAATTGATCCTCAGTCCTTACACCTTCTAGTGATATATCATTTTTAGCAACATGATCTCTAAGAAAATGATGTTGGATATCTATGTGCTTGGTGCGAGAGTGTTGAACCAGATTATTAGCAAGCTTTACCACACTCTCATTGTCACACAAGAGATGTACCTTTTCTAAAACTACACCATAGTCTAGAAGAGTTTGCTTCATGTAAAGAATTTATGCACAACAAGCATCCGTGGCAATGTACTCCGCCTTAGCAGTGGACAATGCCACACTATTTTGCTTCTTGGAGGTCCAAGACACTAGTGATCTACCAAGCAAATGACACCCTCTGGATGTGCTTTTTCTATTGATTTTGCAACTGGCATAATCTGAATCAGAATAGCCAACTAGTTGGAATCTAGCTCCTTTGGGATACCAAAGATCAATGCTTGGTGTGTGCTTAAGGTACCTAAGAATTCTTTTAATGGCAACCAAGTGAACCTCCTTAGGATTATCTTGAAATCTAGCACACATACACACACTAAACATGATGTCAAGCCTAGATGCGGTCAAATATAATAGGCTACAAATCATAGAACAATAAAGAGTTCGATCAATCGATTTACCTCCCTCATCTAGGTCGAGATGTCCATTAGATGGCATTGGTATCTTGATTGGCTTACATTCATCCATTTTGAACCTCTTGAGAAGATCCTTGGTGTATTTTTCTTGAGAGATAAAAATCCCCTCTCTCATTTGCTTGACTTGAAAACCAAGAAAGAATGTAAGCTCTCCAGTCATAGACATCTCGAACTCCTTTGATATCAATTCACCAAACTCTTTGCAATAGTCTTCATTTGATGATCCAAATATGATATCATCAACATATACTTGACAAATGAAGATCTCTCCATCAAGCTTTTTGGTGAATAGTGTGGTATCAACCTTCCCAATGGTGAAGCCCTTCTCAATGAGGAAATCCTGAAGGCACTCATGCCAAGCTCTTGGGGCTTACTTAAGCCCATATAGCACCTTGGACAACCTATAGACATGATTAGGATATCTAGAGTCTTCAAACCTAGGAGGTTGATCAACATAGACTAGTTTATTTATGAAACCATTTAAAAATACACTTTTAACATCCATTTGATATAATTTCATTTTATGATGGGATGCATATGCAAGAAGGATACGAATGGCTTCAAGTCTTGCAACCAGTGCAAAGGTCTCTCCAAAATCCAACCCTTCAACTTGGGAGAACCCCTTCGCAACTAGCCTTGCCTTGTTCCTAACAATGATGCCTTGATCATCTTGTTTGTTGCGGAACACCCACTTTGTTCCAATGACTCTTGCATCTTGTGGTCGCTCTTTAATCATCCAAACTTCATTTCGGGTAAAGTTGTTCAACTCTTCATGCATAACATTTATCCAATCTGGATCTTGAAGAGCTTCTTCTACATTTGTAGGCTCAATACAAGAAACAAACGAGTGATGTTCAATACATGAAGCAAGTTTTTGAGAGCGAGTCATTACACCCTTTGAAGGGACTCTCTATGATGAGATCTTGTGGATGTGCTTATAGTAGGGGTGAATTTCTTCTATCAACCACTTGAGGGGGAGGTTGGGGAGCACCAACATCTTGAGCTTGTGGCACCATTTGATCATGGGAGACATGAGTATCTTCATTTTCTACTCTCCCATCTTTATCATCATCTTGTGGCACATTTGATGAAGGTGGATCAATCACTTGTACATCATCTTCATCATCTTTGAGCTTGATGTCTCCAACTAGAATGTTCTTCATGGCCTCCCTTAATGGTTCATCACCTACATCATCAAGATTCTCATGTGCATCTTGGGAGCCGTTAGATTCATCAAATTCCACATCATATGTTTCTTCAACCAAGCCGGTGGCATGATTAAATACTCAATATGCTTTGGACTTTGATGAGTAACCAACAAGAAAACCAATATCACAACGTCTTTGGAACTTCCCTAGGTGTTGCTGCTTCTTATAGATGTAGTATTTGCAACCAAACACTCGGAAGAATGATACATCCAGCTTCTTCCCATTGAGCAACTCATAAGTGATCTTGCCAAGAAACTTTGAAGAAATAGGCGATTGGATGCATAACATGCGGTGTTGATAGCTTCCGCCCATAGAGCTTTGGGTGTATTGTACTCATCAAGCATTGTTCTTGCAAGTGTGATAAGTGTCCGGTTCTTTCTCTCTACTACACCATTTTGTTGAGGAGTGTATGTTGTGGAGACCTCATGCTTGATCCCTACTTCATCACAATATGCTTCAATGTTTGTGTTGCCAAATTCTTTTCCATTGTCACTTCTTATCTTCTTGAGCTTCACTTCAAATTTATTTTGTGCTCTCTTGGCAAACTTCTTAAAACATGCGGCCACTTCAGTCTTGTCATGAAGGAAGAACACCCAAGTATATCTAGAGTAGTCATCAACTATCACAAGACAATAGAGATTTCCTCCCAAACTCTTGTAAGTTGTTGGTCCAAAAAGATCCATATGAAGAAGCTCTAGCACTCTTGTTGTTGACATGTAAGCTTTTGTTGGATGAGTGTTTGCAACTTGCTTGCTGGCTTGACATGCACTACAAAGCTTGTTTTTCTCAAATTTCACATCCTTCAAACCTCTCACCAATTCATTCTTCATTAGCTTCTTAAGTGAGCTCATCCCAATATGTGCAAGTCTTCTATGCCATAGCCACCCAAGTGATGTTTTGGTGAATAAGCACGTCTTCAAGTTTGTATCTTTAGAGGTGAAATCCACTAGATATAGGTTGTTGTATCTAAAACCCTTGAATATAACTTGATCATCATCTTTCTTTGATACAACCACTTTCTTCTCGGTAAACAAACATTGAAAGCCAAGATCACATAATTGGCCAATGGATAGCAAGTTGAAACTCAATGAAGCAACATATAGCACATTTGATATTGAATGATCATTTGACATTGCAACTTTGGCCAATCCTTGAACTTTGCCCTTTGAATTATCACCAAATGTAATCCTTTTTTGACCATCTACTTCTTTATCTAGTGAGGTGAACATATGAGGATCACCGATCATATGTTGAGTGCAACCAATATCAATAACCCAATAACTTCCACTGGTCCTATAGTTCACCTACACATAAAAGATCAAGCTTGTTGTTTAGGGACCCAAACTTGATGGGGGCCCTTGACTTTCTCAACTAGTGACTTTACAACCCAAATTTGCTTAGGCCTATTCTTGTTGGGTGGACCTAAGAACATGACTTTAATTTTTTCACTAGAATCCTTTCTAAGCATGTAGTGAGCATTGAAGGCAAAGGGTCTAGCATGCTTGGGTAAGGGTTATGGTGGTGGAGTTTGACACTCATGGGCAAACTGACCTTCTTGTCTACACTCAAAACATCTCTTTGACTTTGGCTTTGACTTGTATTGTTGTTGATGTTGAGCTTGAGCTTTCTTCTCTTAATTTGCCAAGTACCTAATACCACTTATATCCATCTTAATCATGGTGTTCATGCGTAGCTCACTTTGGAGATATTGGCCTCTTGTGAATTTGCTCAAACCGGTCTTGAGATGTTCTTTTTCCAACTTGAGCTTCTTGTTTTCTTCTCTAAGTTCATCATGATTTTTCTCCATCTTGAGTTTTTTGTTCTCTTGTTTAAGCATCTCATTTTCAAGAGCTATATCATAATCATTGTCAAGATTCTCTATCACAATTGTATTGGTGGTTGATATCTTTTCAAGATCTTTCTTGAGCTTTTCATTCTAATTCTTGAGCTTGACATACTCATCATAGTTGTTGGACTCAACCACTTTCTTTCCTTTGATACTAGAACCTTGCTGAATGCTCTCAACAATCAAGTCATCACATGATGTAGCTATATCAATCTTAACAACATTGTTAGTAGCATCATGTGGCTCATTGAATAATAACTCATGAGAAAGAACAAGATTGTCATGATTAATCTTGAGATTGGTATACTCTTCTTTTAGCAAATTGTAACTAGTGGTAAGCTCATTATGTATCCCCTCAAGTTTATCATGTTTTCTCTAAGCTCCTTTTTAGAGGATTTGAGCTCCTTGAGTTTGGATGACATAATTTTATTTTCTTCTCTAAGCTCAACACTAGCTTTTTTGCCTATGTCATACTTTGCTAAGAGTGAGTCCTTCTCAAGTTCTAGCTTTTCATTTTTAGCTCTTGTCTTTCTAATGATTTTAGTGTATTGGTTTAGCAACTTGACAAGATCATCATAAGAAGGTGATTCAAATTCTTCATCACTATCACTACCACTTTCATCATTGCTAGCATTATCATCACCACTACTATCATCATCATTTTGTACCTTTCGTTCACCCTTGGCCATAAGGCATAGGTGTGTAGAGGATGACGATGGCAGTGTTGGTGAAGATAGTGAAGAATCAATCACAAGGGTGGACACCTTCTCGTTCTCATTCTCACTTTCATCATCGGATGAGCCACTTGATGATTCAATATTCGTGAGCCAATCACCAACAATGTATGCCTTGCCATTCTTCTTCTCCTTGTGAAATTCTCTCTTCTTACCATCCTTCTTCTTGTATGACTTGTTCTTCTTCTCATCACCATTTTCATCACTTGAGTCATCTTTCTTGCCCTTGCACTTCTTGTACTTGTCTTTCTTAGGTTTGGTGCACTGATGAGCTAGATGACCAAGTTCTCCATAATTATAGCAATCTATTTCAGAAATGGGCTTCCTTCTATTACTAGTGAAGAATTTCTTCTTCTTGCCATCAAACTTGACACCATTCTTATTTAGCTTCTTAAGCATCTTGGTAGTTCTTCTCACCATGAGAGCAAGACTTGCATCATCAATCTCATCATCACTTGAGCTATCATGATCAACTCTTGCTTTGCCCCTCTTCTCTTGGCTAGCCTTGAATGCCAAATCTTTCTTCTTGGTGGAAGAAGATCCATCTTGTGGAGTGATGTGCATGTACATCTCATGTGCATTGATCTTCCCTAATATTTGAGTTGGAGTAGCAGTGGAAAGATCACCATGATGAAGCACCATCACAATATGCCCATATTTGTCAATGGGGAGGACACTTAAGATCTTTCTCACAACATCGGAGGGTTGCATTTGTGTGAGTCCAAGCCCATTGACTTCCTCTACAAGAACATTCAAGCGTGAATACATCTCATTGGCACTTTCTCTAGAAAGCATCTCAAATGAATTAAGTTTTTTCATCACAAGGTGGTAGCGTTCCTCACACTCACTCTTGGTTCTCTCATGGAGTGCACAAATGTCCAACCATAGTGCATGGGCATCTTTGTGGTTCCGCACATGGTTAAAAACGTCCTTGCAAAGGCCTCTAAAGAGGGTGTTTCTAGCCTTTGCATTCCACTTCTCGTAGTTAACCTCATCACCTTAAAGGTTGGTGGGATCCTTAGGTTTTGGGAAACCTTGTGAGGCAGCTCTAAGAACTCCAACATCTAAAGCCTCTAGGTATGCCTCCATGCAAATTTTCCAATAAGGAAAATCATCTCCCTCAAAGATAAGAGGGGGTCCATCCCCGTGGGACATCTTGCTCTAGGCGATTAAGCCTAATTTAGGGAGCACGAGGATCTGATACCAATTGAAAGGATCAAGATGCCCAAGAGGGGGTGTGAATTGGGCTAATTCTAATTTTTTGCAATAATTAAGCCCTACACTTAGCCCATTTCACTCCTTGTGTCTAAAATGTGTTTCTATTGTTCTCCTGTACAAAAGTTTTGTATCCTAGGTTCTAATCCTACTCTAGCATGGCAATTCTAGAAATGTAAAGACATGAAATGAATTGCTCAAATGTAAATTCTCAAAGTAACGAGAGGGAAAGGAACACGGCGATGTTTTCCTAAGGTATCGGAGAGTCGTCACTCCCCACTAGTCCTCGTTGGAGCACCCACACAAGGGTGTAGCTCCCCCTTGATCCGCGCAAGGATCAAGTGCTCTCTACGGGCTGATTCTTTGACACTTTGTTGCGGTGAATCTCCCACAACCACTCACAACTTGACTTGGGTCATCCACAAGCTCTGCTGGATGATCACTACGCTCCCAATCACCATCGAGCCATCTAGGTGATGGCGATCACCAAGAGTAACAAGCACAGACTCTCACTTGACCAAGACAAGTCTAATGAGAAAAGTGGATGCACACTTACTACTCCCTATGCACTAATGAGGTCCTTAATCTTAGATTATCAAATCTCAATCACCCCACTAGGCTCTTGCTCTCCCTTGCACTCCAAAGGTGTTTCTTAGCTAAACAAATGGGCAAGAGACCTCAAATGGATGAGTGGGATATGTATTTATACCCCCCTCATTCAAAACATAACGTTTGAAGGCTAAGTCACCACTCTGTGGGCTGACCGGATGCTCTGGTCAGTTGTGCCCATCACTGTGTCAGAGAGAGCCGTTAAGCTCTGACTAGACTCTAACTAGCGTCTGGTCAGCACCCACCAGACATGTCTGGTCAAGAAAAAGCCTCTCTAGAACCTCTCTGGAGTCGACTAGACGCAGGCACCTTAGCGTCCGATGCTCCTCCACTCAGTGTTCGGTTAGTACCAAACAACTGTAGTTGATCAAATGAACTAACCGGACTCACCCTCCAGCGTTCGGTCACAACCAGACCAGTGTCCGGTCAGTCATTTGATCCTCCATTCACTTCCAACTCAAAATCCTATGTGAATAAAGTTAACTCCAATTGATCTTAGAGCTACTGCTAAGCTTCCTAGTGCTAGGTTCGACAAGTGTGCACCACACCTAACCCACTAGACTCACCTAGGTCAAACTACTAGTCCAAACCCCCCTTAATAGTACGACCAAAGGAAAAACAAAGTCCTAAACTACTCTAAGTGTCTCTTCAACTCCAAATGACACTTAGAACTAGCCATCCTTAACCTTGTCATCCATCCTCTAAAAACCAAAATGATTTTCATCGACGGGGGCATGAAAACCATAATTGTCCAATCAATTGCCATTACCATGACCTAACTTAAATTATCTCTACAAAACACACATTAGTCATAGTAATCTCGTGTCATTATTAATCATCGAAACCCAACTAGGGGCCTATATGCTTTCATATGTGAATACTAAAAGAATCATGGAACACCCATTTATACTACGTGAACATCTCAAAACAATATCATAGAACATCATATGTATACTACACGAACATCGTTGTTCTATCTTATGAAGATAGAACATTCTCTTTTATTGAGTAGATACAATGTTCTAGGTTTAGAAAACAATGTTCCGCCTTTATAAGAAAAATGTTCTTGGTTCATAAAAACAATGTTCTATATCTAATAAATAAATTATAAGTTCATACAATTTGTATTTTGATATTTGTGAAATAAAAGAGTACATCATATGGGTACTAATTGAATATCCTAAGATATACCATAAAACATCTCACGAGTACTATGTGAATACTAAAAGAATCCTAGAACACCCATTTATACTACGTGAACATCATAAATATATCATAGAACATCATATGTATACTACACGAACATTACGAAATACATCATAGTACATCACTTCTGTACTACGTGAACATCATAACAAGACACGAGAGAAAATAGGAATAGTAATAAGAAAAACATGAATGAAAAAACATAATTAGAAAAGAAATAAGAAATAAACAAATGTAAAAAATAATAAGAAAATAAAAAAGAGAAAGAAAAAACATAGGAAAATAAAATGAAAAAAGAAAAAGAAATATAATCATGAGATGTATGAACCTGCCTAGTAGAATCGATCATGAGTCACGTGACTTGATGTCTAGATCGTGCTCTCGCTAGTGGGCCGCTCATAGAATAGTTTATTGAAGACACGCTGCTCCAACTTAACTGCAGGCAAAACCCACACGCGGGAACTGGTGCACGCGCGCGATAGCACCATTGAAAGCCCTAGTTTAGTTTTAGATAATTGATGAAACCTAGTGTACTAACCCTTATCATTAAGTGTTGTGATTAGGATAGGGGTGTACACACCAAGTGATGGAGCTAGATGATGGTCATGGTGATGGTGGTGACCAAAATAGATGATCAAGTACTCTAACTTGGAAAAGAAGAAAGAGAAATATAAAACCAAAGGTTAATCAAGGCAAAGGTATCAAATAGATTTTTATTTTGGCACTCAAGACACCATAGAGAGTGTGAGTGTGTTTAGGATCGATAGCCATACTATGAAGAGGGAAAAACATAGTTGATGTGGTTGTCAAGTGCCAATAGGTGATCTAACTCAATTGAATGTGCATGGAATCCTAATGAGCTAACAAACCCTTGGGAATTGACTTAGAATGTTTCTAACTCATGTACACATGTGTTGGAATACTTGGAGTTGTCACACATGCACAAGGGTGAAGTGTTTGGAGTTGAAAAGGAGAAGTTGGTGATGACCGAACTCTAGGCTCAGGAAGGACCGGACTTTATGTGAGTGAGTTTGATCCCAAACCCTAGCCTCAGGCTGCTGTAGACCTAGGACCGGACCCTGTGTTTTTGAGGCACCGGACCTTGTCTCCTGAGTCTGGTTATCCATCACTAGTGGCGTAGGGACACGTGGCAGCGTCAGACTCTAGCATGGGTCCAATCAGCTAGGACCCGACTTGGTCCGAAGGGGCCTAGAGCTCTCTGTGTGATTTTTTCCCTAACCGGACTCTAGTGAATAGTGTCACCGCTGGGTCCGGTCATTCGAGTTGCTGCGGGTCCGATCGAGGAAGTGATATGCGGTGGCGTTGGAAGTTGTATAGACCGGACCCTAGGTGCGTTCGAGGGTATAGGACCGGACTCAGTCCGATCATTTTTAGAGCTTCAGGAGCTCTCTAGGAATGATCGGACCACGCGTTGAGCAGAGTCTGGTCTTGGCTTCATCGGGTCCGATCGGTTGCGCGTGTGCGGGAGTAGAGGCGCCAACGGTCGGATTCAAACGAATGGTGGCGTGGCGCGCTCTAGTTGGCTAGCATAGGGACTGGACTCTAGGCAGGGTCCTGTCGCTGGGTCTGGTCACCCCCGAAGTGCATAACGGTTGGATTTCTTGGGGGGTCTATAAATAGACCATGGCTGGCCTTAGGGTGTCTCTCTTGGCTATTTGACATTTCTTGACATCCCTTTGAGCTAAGAAACACCACTCCCACTCATCTTTCTTGATTAGCGTTCATCCAAGTGAGTTGGGAGAGCATCCAAGTGCATTTGCATCGCGTTGGTGCATCTAGTGCACTTGTGGTTGCATCATTGTGGTTTCTCTTGTTACTCTTGGTGTTTGTCGACACCTATACAGCTTGGAGCAGCGGAGGAGCATTGGCACGAGTTGGTGATTGTTCGTGGCAATCTTCCTGTGATTATGAGGGGTCTTGTACCTTCCTCGGTGGAGAGCCGAAAGGTAACTCTCTAGTGGATTGCTCATGTCATTAAGTTATCTCACTTGTGGGTTAGTTCTTGTGGTGCCCAAGTGGTGGGCTAGGTGTGTGATACCTATTAGCCGCCAAACCACCAAGTGTTGGTCGATATAACAGGTACTAGCGTGTCGACAAGCACATAAACCTTGGAAGAAATATTGATTGTCTCTTGTGCATTGGATTTCTCCCTTGGAACTCATATTGTGATTGCTCATCTCTTGCCATGTGCAGTATACCTCTCTCTACCTCTTGTACTTACATTTCTAGATATATCTTGTGTAGAGGTAGCTGAGTAGCTAGTGTAGCTTAGCTGGTAACCTAGTTGTAATTAGCTAGCTCACTAGTGTAAGAGTAGTGACATAGCATTTGTGTGTGCCTAGAAATTATAAAGAACTAGAATTGTGGTATAGGTGGCTTGCAACCCTTGTAAAGCTAGAGCAAAATTACATTTCGGCATTTATGTTACTAACCCTTTGCTCTAGTATATTTATAGATATTTTTATAGGCCATTCACTCCCCTAGCCATTTAGGACCTTTCAACCGTTCGGCGCGAGCTTCAGGTCCAGCCGTTTGGACCCAAAGATTTCCGCCATACTACTGTCATCAACTGAACTGGAGGGAACTGCATACTGCTGGTTGAACTGGCGGAATATTTGTTACCGCCAAATCAACTGGCGGAATTTCCTTTTGCTACCATCTCACCTTAAAGAATCATAACTATATGAAGTTAGAGATAAATTTACACGACAAAAGTGAGATCCACAATTTTGTAACTCATGACTTTTAAATTAAAGATAGTTAAGACACCTTAAAAATCAATATAATGTTCAGAAGTATATTTGTAGATATAAGCATTATATTGATTTTTTGGGTACCAAGATGGATTCAAAAGAAAATGTTGTGAACTACAAAATTGTACTTCTCTAAGGTATCTACAATATTATATAAATGTTATCCCTATACGAGGTTATATGGAAGCTATGATTTTTCTAAAATATGGTGCACTAGCTACTAGATAAATCGAGGCAAATTATTCATACCCTTACATAGCACATGTTCAAAAAACTATAACTTTTTTTCTATAGTAAGATATGAAGATAAAATTTATATAAATTATAAATATACCACATTTTTGTTCACAACATTTTCGTTTGAAGCCATCTTGATACTAAATAATCAATATGATGTTTATATCTACAAATATAGATCTAAACATTAGATCAATTTTTAGGTATCTTAATGGTATTAAATAAAAAAAGTCATAAACTTTAATGTTTAGATCTTATTTTGCTCTACTAAAGGGTGTACCTAGTGCAGAGAGCTCCCGCTCTGTGCGGGGTCTGGGGAAGGGTGTCAATGGCAAGCCTTACCCTCGCCTGTGCAATGCGAGGAGACCGCGACTCGAACCCGGGACCTTCCGGTCACAGGCGGTAAGACTCTACCGCTTACACTATGCCCGCCCTTCTTATTTTTCTCTACTACTTTCATCTAAATTTTTAATTGTAAGATTTCTCATAAAAGTTATGAATTTTTAAAGATGAGCGGAGAAAAATAAAATTCAGTCAATTGATATGGCGGTAACAAATATTTCGCCGGTTCAACTGGTGGTATATAGTTCCGCCATTTTAGTTGGTGGCAGTAGTATAATTCTGCATTTTTTTATTAGGCAAATTTTTTTTCGAAAAATGAATGTAGAAAAAAATAAAAAAATCCCGTCTCGTCTCTGCCAATGGAAACCAGTTTTCTAGGTTCCTTCATCTTTTGAAACCATTTGATTTTACTCCCCGAGCGCTTTCCCACGGTTTCAAAATTGAACCTTAGCACGGCGGAGGAGCACAAAACCAGGTTCCAAGGATCGAATTGTTCCAAATGATGGAGGAGCACAAAACACCCGTTTTCCATTGGATAATAAGACGATCCGGACTTGGCTATATAACCTTGGGAAGGTCGAATGGACATTCCCCCTAAAAAATAGTGAGCTTGTCAAGTTGGGCCACAGCACAGAAGCTTTCCATGGGCCAAATTTCACTGTTTCTCGCCAAAGGATACCGTGCAAGTTTCTTGTTCGGATGAAAGAGGAAGCGTCAATCTCAAAAAAAGAAAGAGGAAGGATCCCTGGGAGCAAAAAAGAAAAAGAAAAAAAAAGAGCAGGTGTGGCCAACCACACATCACAATCAGCAGCAACAGTTAAGCAGTTAATCCTGAGCCCCGAATAGACTGATTCCGCTGAAATGCAATACCTTGCGTATTAGCGGCCGTGGAGCCTATTCCTGTTATGGGATTGGTTGCTTTTTGTACTGCGGACTGTATGGTTGCAGGCTTTTTGCAGACTTGGGACCCACTCAGCCAACTATGCAAAGTGCCTAGTGTAGCCAGGCCCGGCCCGGGGGGTTCGAGCTGGGCTGCCGCACTGGGCCCTCAAGGCCAGGGGCCCACCCCCAAATAGGTAAGTAGTAGTAGTATTTGTATTTGGCCCATAGGAACAGGCGAACAGCCAGGAGAACCAGGCGTACGAGATAGGACTCCGCTGCCTCCGCGTTGCCTTCCGCGTCCGCGACTCCCGTTTCGTGGCCTTCCGCCGTGCGGCCGCTACTCTGTTCGGCTATTCCTACGCGAGCGCGAGTGCCGAGTGAGCGACTCCCGTGCGAGGCTGCAGCGAGCGATCCCGTGCGTCTTGGCGATCTTCGCGAATCGCGACTCCGGGCGAGTGCGAGCGGCCGGCGGCACTCTGTCTGTTCCTGCTGGTTTTCGTATACGGAGGTAAGAAACTAGCCCTTGGCCCTAAGCGACCAAGCCCCATTAATCACCCCAATCTTTATTCTTTATACTTTTTTAGATTTCGGGTTTAGGAATCCCATATGGTGTAGCAATCATGTTGAATTTAGTATGCCATATTTTTTTAATTATTTACTACTTGTCTGAATATGCAGTGAAGTCATGTTGCCCAAAAAACATTCATCTGGAAGTGAGAAAAGAAAAAAGAAGAGAAGGATAGAGGCCTTGAAAGAATCACAAAAGGGATCTATTCATAATTTTTTTAAGAGCAATACAAGCACTGCAAGAAATTCAGATGAATGGGCAATAGTTGCTGTGGAGGATCAAACTACGCAACAAGAAGATCAAAGCCATATAGAAGATAATGCTGGCATCGACACGGATGATAATAATGTGAGTGACCATGAGCCCATATTTAATTCTCCTACGACGGAATCTACTCGTGTTGATGAAGAACCAGTTTTTACTATTGATATGTATGATCCAGTAAATTGGGACAATCTTGATAACAAAGCAAGGGACATATTAGTGGAGAAGGGGCCTATTAGAGAAGAAAATATTGTGTTTCCAATGGATGCCAGATCAAGACATTTTGCATACACTCATTATTCTAGAAAAATGAGCAATGGCGAGGTACGTGATAGAAAATGGTTGGTCTATTCAAAAAGTGTTGACAAAGTGTTTTGCTTTTGTTGTAAGTTGTTTGGTTCTAGTAACCGCAAGAGTTCATTGGGGCATGATGGCTTTAGAGATTGGAGCCATGTTAGTGAAAGACTAAAAGAGCATGAAGTTAGCATGGATCATATGACCAACATAAACTCTTGGAATGAATTGAGAGTTAGATTAAGCAAACATGAAACAATTGATAAGGAGTTGCAACATCAAATCACAAAGGAGAAAGAACGCATAAGGCTAGTTCTACTAAGAATTGTTGCCATTGTAAAGTTTCTTGGTAAACGTAGTTTAGCTTTTAGAGGATTTAGTGAGCAACTTTACAATGATGTGAATGGTAATTTCTTAGCTTGTTGTGAGATGGTTGCTGAATTTGACTTGGTAATGCAAGACCACCTTAGACGCATTCAAAACAAAGAGCTACAATATCATTATCTTAGTCATCAAATTCAGAATGAGTTGATTTCACTTATGGCTTCTAGAATTACAAGCTCCATCATAAAGATTGTTAAAGAGAACAAATATTTCTCAGTTATTCTTGATTGTACCCCAGATGTGAGTCACCAAGAACAAATGAGCTTGTTGGTTCGATGTGTTCATATGTCTGATGAGAAAATAAAAATTGGGGAGTATTTTCTTGGTTTCTTGAAGGTCGATGACACATCTGGTGAGGGGCTTTTCAATGTATTAGTTGACTTCATCAAATCATTTGGCCTTAATGTTGATGATATTAGAGGTCAAGGTTATGACAATGGCTCTAATATGAAAGGAAAACATAAGGGGGTATAAAGTCGTTTGCGTGAAATAAATCGAAGGGCTTTGTATATGCCATGTGCATGCCACAGCCTTAATCTCACTCTTTGTGATATGGCTAAATCATGCAGTAATGCTATTTCATTCTTTGAAATTGTGTAGAGGATATATGTATTATTTTCAGGTTCTATCAAAAGATGGAATGTTTTGCTTGAACATGTTCCAGATTTGACCGTGAAATCATTAAGCAATACTCATTGGGAGAGTCGCATCAAAAGTGTCCGAGCAATTAGATATCAAGCTCCTCAACTAAGGTCAGCTTTGTTGTGGCTAAGTGAGGATGGAGATACTGAACCAAAGAATAGAAGTGATGCAAAAAATTTATATGACGTGCTTGATAGCTATGAGTTCATACTTGGTATGGTTATTTGGCATGACATTTTATACTCTGTAAATATTGTCAGTAAGAAGTTGCAATCACCATCCATGTGCGTTGATTCTACCTTGCAGCATATAGAAGGTATGGTGAATTACTTTCAGAACTACAGAAATACTGGGTTTGCTGATAGTGTGGTTGGTGCCACAGAAATAGCACTTGAAATGGGAGTAGAGGCATCATTTCCAGTAAAGCGTCGTTTTGTTAAGAAGAAACAATTTGATGAAACTGAATGCAATGAAGCTATCTTGCAAGCTAAGAAGGATTTTGAAACTTTTTATTTTTTGGTTATGGTTGATATGGCAATTAGTTCATTGAAAAGCAGATTTAAAGAGCTACAGTCATTCAATGAAAAATTCGGATTTATAATGAATTCAACATCCTCGAAGGCAATGGATGGTGCTGATCTAAAAGACCATTGCATTAAATTTGCAAAAACTTTCTCTTCAGATGGTTCATCGGATGTTGATGTAAATGATATGATTTCTGAGTTAGCTGTTATGCAGTCTACTCTGCCAGATAAGCCAATGTCTGCTATGGAGATTTTTGAGTTTGTCACAGAAGCGCATTGTTATCCTAATATTTCTATTGCTTATCGGATCCTATTCACTATGCCTGTGACTGTGGCCTCAGCTGAAAGAACATTTTCAAAGATGAAATTATTGAAGAATTATTTAAGGTCTGTAATGTCCCAAGAAAGATTAAATGGTTTGGCAATTTTATGCATTGAGAAGAAATTATTAGATAAAATTGATATTGAAGCCATCATCAATGACTTTGCATCAGCAAATGTTAGAAGAAAATTTTAAAGTAATATAAGATGTATAACTTTTTTGTTGTTTAATAAGAATTTTTTTTATGCATTACACTTATTAAAATTATTATTATATTATTAGATTTATATTAAAGGGGCCAACGCCTGGGTCTATAATTTGACAGAGCAAATATGCCTGAGAAACCTGCCTCGCTTCTCTCAGGCACGCGGACATATCCCTTTCCTTTTCATTCCCATTTTTGTTCTTTTGAAATCCAGCAGCCATTGTCTCCTCCCGTCTCATTCTTACCCTATCCTCTATTCCGCGAATGGCATTCTAGAGTTTCCTATTGTTAAATCCTCACTGTTTTTTTTTTGGGTAAATCCAGCACGGAGAGGAACACGGACATGACCTTTGAATTGAAACAGGGTTCTGGGTTATTTGAGATCCACCTACACCATCCTCTCTCCCATCCCATGCGCCACCGTCTTGCTCTCTCTTCTACGGCAAGATTTGGTTCTCCGACGGCGGATTCGCAGCTTCTTGGTTCCCGGCTGTGGCGTCTCACCTTCTTCCCGGTGTGAAGGCATGTGGAGCACGCATTTTTTTTTCTAGCACCTCCATATTCAGTTTCCTTCTCGTTGTTGTTGGTACCTATTCCGTTGCCAAAGAATGGAGAGCCTGCAGTTCTCCCTCTTCTTCGCGCTTTATGGTTGGCTTGGTCGAAGAAAATTTCTTTCCCCTTCAGCAGCATGTCGAATTCGTCGCCCACTTTAGTCACACTGTTTAAATTTGTTCGTAGGCTTACTGTTCATACTTCTTTTCATTTGGTCTTCTTGAAATCACCCCTTTGATTCTTGGTTGTGTTCTTCTCTCTGTAGGCCAACATCACCGCACTTTGTCTCTGATATGGATGTTGTCATAAAAATTTCGCTTGTATTCGTATTTGTCAGCAGATATTATTACATCATGCCATGGCAAGCAAGCTAAATGCATTAAAACAACTGTATTCCATCCATGACATGCCAAGCATCTTCATGTTAGATTTATTATGCAGAAGCTAAATCTGAAACTCCTAAGTTAGACAACTTTAAAAATACATTTATGTGCATTAAATAGAATTTTGTCTTTCCCTTTTTATTTTATATAGGTTTGGCATTTCGAAACTAAAAAAAAAACCTGAGTGCCAGTTTAAAGTATCAACCACTCAAAAAGTTCTACTTGTACTCTGAATCTGCACTGAGACCAGCTAGTCCTAGGCGTATGTAAATTAATCTCTATGGCTTGAAACTGAATATTATATCTTGCAGTTATAGAACAATCCTTGAGTGATATAACTAAAGTTGTACTGGATTTTCTTTGCTGAACTTACCTAAAAGATCAACATTTTAGAATTTACTATGTTGTTCGTTGAGCAGTCATCTTATTTGTAGTGAAAGATAGCTGCCATACCGTGTATCAATATGGTCCTACTATTTATGTTGGAAAACACCCAAGTTATGTTGTTAGTAAAGTCACTGAGATACTAATGACAGCTATTAACAGTGTGACACTCTAAAAACAACGCTCTAGAACTTAGTTAGAACTTCAGGAAATAAAAATAAACTGCTGCTAGTAATCTACAGTTTATTAGAATTTCAGTTTCATATCAACCTGCTTCATTTTCCTACAAATTAATGCAGGCATTCCCAAAGAATTCATTTTCCTCATGTATCCTTTTCTGATTTCCTTTCTAACAACTATTTTTCTTTAGTTCTTGAAATGAAGTTGCGAATCAGGTTGCTACTTGGTCTATTAGAACTAGGTTACGGGCCTGGTTGTCATAGTTTTGTCTTGTAAGTTTTTTTTACATGCCATAGCACTACCAGTTCACTTGCACTGTGTTTTTCACTATCTTGTTAATGCTAACATCTTATTACTTTGGTCCTCGGAGCTTTAACTTTTAATCACAGTGTAGGTAAGCTACTTGTTCATCTTTGAAAGCACAATTACTTCATATAAGTTTTTAGTTCATGCTCCATTCCAATTAAACATTTATCGTTATGTTAGTTTATATCTAAAGTTTAGTTAGCATGTACACTTGAAATTTTTCTTTTCTGTCTATTGTTTCCATATACATGGACTTTTTGAATTGTGCTTGTGGTATAGCTATTTCTTTATTCTTTTATTATTTTATTTAAAGGAAACAGTATTATTTTTAATTACATGTTCAATATATCTGTCGGGTTCATAAACCCGGGGTACCTCGTGGACTAGCTTCCCAGCAAAGGCTCGGCCCAACAGACGACGTTGCGAACAATGTGCAACTCCTGGGCCGGTCCAAATACCTAAATGACAGGCCAGAAGGGCGATCTAATCTCCGATCGGAAGGCCTCGCTAAGGAGGAACAACGCTCGCTTCCGACTCCGGCCCGCCTCTCCGACCGGAAAGGCCTGGCCAAGGAGGAACAGCGCTCGCTTCCGACTCCGGCCTGTCTCTCCGATCGAAAGGCCTGGCCAAACATTGCTTCCGACTCTGACCCGTGTCTCCGACCGGGGATGCATCGAACCCCTGCTTACAGCTCTTCTCCGACTAGAGCAGTCGGAGCCGACTGGGACCAACCGATCACGGACGCCTACTTGGTGAGGACCAGGAAATGGACGGAGCAAGTAAGGCAGGGCACTCAAGTTGACCGCAATACCGAAGATCGTACTCTGCACATCTGCAGGACAGTAACCGATAGGACATGTCAGAAGGGTGTCCTGCGACCCTACCAGGCATGCCAGAACCCAAGTAGTATTGTGGGCACCGATATTTGCCCTATAGTGTTGTGGGCGTCATCAACTCTCATACCAGACAAACGTGGTAAGACTCCCCCCACATGCCTCTAGGCATCAACAGTGTTGTGGGCGCTGTCATTTACCATACATGGTGAATACGGTAAAACCTCCCACATGCGTCTAACAACAACAGTGTTATGGGCGCCTACCATCTTCTTGTACCTGATGGCGTAAGCAACAAGACTTAGTAGCATACGTACTTTCTCTCTCGCTTGTAAGGCCGTCCCCTTCATCTATAAAAGGGGATGCGCTCTCTCCCAACAGGGGGATCCCTGAGTTCACTCACACACAACAATAGAACCACTAGGTTCAAACCTCGAGCACGCTCAAATACTCAGCGCACATAGGAGCTCCTATCATTCTCGGCCCTTCAGACCAGAGTCCGACCGAACCTCTTGCACCCCCATCTTACTCCATCTTGTTTGTAACACCACAATAAACTTCGAGCACCTGGGCTCAGGAATAAAGTCACCGATCGACTCAAACTGGATGTAGGGCACATTGCTTGAACTAGTATAAACCCTATGTCATTGAGTGCTAGGCCACATCCGATCACAACGTACAACAAAACTACAAATATTTATGTGTTGGTCACTTTCTGCACCGACAGTTGGTGCTGTCCATGGGGAAGACGCTGTACATTCACACTTTTGGTCATCGGATGGCCCATCTTTCCGCCATCTCCGCCATGACGGGCTCAGGCGCTATGACTCGCTTTGGCTCACTAGAGTTTCCCATACTCCCACCTATTGGGATGTGGGTTCCACCCATCTTTGAGCCATCCCAGGCCTTCCTCTTCGGAAGCCTAGTCTTCGTCGCCGACCGGCTCGGCGCGCTCCACCTCCGCGAGGAGGCACCCATCCCGGTGCCCGTCGGAGGGGTGTTGTCCATCAGCTTCGGGACACCCGACGACTTCAACGATGAGGTGTCCGCGCTTCATTCTAAGCAAACGCTCTGCTCAAACCCCGCTGTGAGTAATGTATATGTTGTTATTTACTCGCTATTTACTATCTTCCGACGATTATCCAGAGGGACCGCGTTGTCCGCACCACAACCACCGTACGATCGGTTCCCCTATGGCCTCGCATC
Source organism: Miscanthus floridulus (assembly GCF_019320115.1). Taxonomy (NCBI): domain Eukaryota; kingdom Viridiplantae; phylum Streptophyta; class Magnoliopsida; order Poales; family Poaceae; genus Miscanthus; species Miscanthus floridulus. The sequence continues at coordinate 79,489,131 of NC_089583.1, forward strand.
CTCCACGGATGCCTACGCTCGGGGGCTTCAAAGGATGCTAGCGCCGCCCCCTCTCACATCTAAATTCGTGGGAATGGCGAGCTATGCTCCCACCACTTTCCACGAGCTCCTAGATGACGAGGTTGAGAGCGACGGCTCTAGCATCGGCGACGTGGCACCTAGCCACCGTCTATCCTGCGAGTGCGTTATGACGGACGCTCTGGGACAGCCGACGGTGGTAGTGGAGTCCTTACAAGCTCACACCCCTCCAGACCCTCATGTAGGGGCCCTCGCGCTCGCACAAGAGTGTAGCACCTGGTTTTAAAGACAACCAGATACACACTATATGTGAGCCTAGGAAGTCCAATCTCACATATAGCCACAAATAGGGGTAATATCAAGAGACAATACTTATTACATAACGTATTAGTAAAAAGAAAATAACCTCCGAGTAAAGACAGCGGAAAGTTGACTCTGATCTTCTAGCGAAGACTCCAAATCTACAGGGACGACTGACTAGTTGACCACAAGCCTAACTCCTTCAAACTAGCAATCTAGTACCCATCCAGGATTTTTATCCAATGTATAGAAAAGTAAAACAAGCGTAAGTACATATCGTACTTAACAATTATATCATAGGCTTCATGAGGCTCAAAAAGGCTGACACTGGTTTACTGCGATTAGCTTTAATAGAGCATCTTTTAAAGTAATTGGGTGGCAAAGAATTTATCATTCCCATAAACACATGATCGGGTAAACATGATAATGTATAGCATAAACAGTTGATCATCAGTACCATTATCTATTAGTGATCATCTCTATTCCATAAGGGTCTAAGGCCGCTCATGACCGTGAGCATGGCTGTTATAACAGTTTTGTACTCTGCAGAGTTTGTACACTTTCATTGTGAGTCGTGATTTACCCTTTTGCCCGAGGTAGCTAATCTCTTGACCCACTTTCAAGGAAGGTCGGCAGGGTTCACTATGAAGCCTTTCAAAGGTTCGTCTAACAAGTTAGGGCCGCTAGGCATATATGGCCTATCTCTAGGAGTGGCACGTGTGGGCATCGCAGCACGGTACACACAACCTAGCAGAAAAGGAAACATACCTTCGTGCGCCTTAAAGGTAACCACTAACAAGCTAGAAAAGGTCCTCATACTGAGCTAAAGCTAGAGTCATATAGCCCTCACAGCTGTACTGTAAGTCTCGGATGATCGCTTACAGATAAGTCCTTAGGGAGAGGAATCTGAAGCATTTAGAAAGTAGCTAAACACTCCAGCCCCCTGTTTCCATGTTGCTAAAAAGTCAAGTTTTAATGTTTATTGCATATATCATTAATTAAGTTACAAGATCATGGTTTTGATTAAGCACTAGCAAAAACTACTCAATGCAATGTCCTAAAGGTTTCAAGGTACAAGATATCAAATATCTAGGGTATCCTTACTGACAACAAGGTTGACACATGCAATATGAATTAAGTGATTAAATGTGAATAGGTAACCAGGATAGTCTCATGCTATACTTGCCTTACACATCGATCCTTCGATAAGCTTTAATCTTCACGTCCTTCTTCTAGATCACCATGTGTATCTCGCCAACTGGACGTAATCGTAGAACACGACACAAACATCCATACACATGCATGCATAGCATACAATTACATCTATATCAGAACAGTACACCAATCATAGAAAAATAAGTAAAAGAGATTGAAACACGATTCTACGTATTACTATAAAGCTACGGTTGAAAAGTTACAGCTACCGAGAGATTTGCTTTATACGTGGAAAAGAAAACTATAGGCTTCGTTTATGTTAACCATATGAATTCATATATAAAAGATATTTATAAATAATATAGATTAAATTAAGTCAATTTTAGATTTGAATTATAAAACAAAAGTACAATGATTACAGATCGGACGACTAATCACGATTAATCGTGATTAGTCGTCCTTATCGTAAAAAGGTGCTCGATAAGGGTCCTCGATTAGTTTGGACCGATTAGAAACCTTATCGTCCGATAAGTTGCGACTAATCACGATTAGTCGTCCGATCAGACACACATGACGACTAGTTGGGCTAGTATATTCAGCTAAAGAATTCGGCCCAGCTAAAGAATTCGGCCCACCTAATAGCTGGCCCATTAGGGTAAGATAAGAGTGAGTGTCTGAGTGACGACTGACGAGTGAAGGAGCTGGCTGCAAGCGCCGCACATGGCACATTTCTCTCTCGCTCTGGCTCTGCTCTCTCTCGCAGCTTCGTCCGTAGCGGCGCAGCTCCGTCCACGGCCTACAGCTCCCTCGCCGGCGCAGCTCTGTCCGCGGCCTGCAGCTCCCTCGCCGGCGCTGCTCTGTCCGCGGCCTGCAGCTCCGTCCGCCGGCGCAGCTCGTCCGCGGCCTGCAGCTCTGTCCACAGCGGCGTAGCTCCGTCCGCCGACGTAGCTCATCCGCCGGCGTAGCTCCGTCTGCAGCGGCGCAGCTCCGTCGGTCAAGCGCCAGGGTGCGGACGATCTACGAGAGCAAGCTCCTGGAGCACGACCCCGAGCGCCACCTCGCCTGTCTCCTCCCCTATCTCGCGCGGACGGTGTTCACGAACAAGGACTGCGGCAAGGGCGAGCGTGAGGCACAGTGGGCGGTAGAGCAGAGGGCACTCCACGGCCTGAACCAGCTCGCCACCTCCTCCTCCAACCTTCTAGTCTGTAGCTCTGTCCGCGCCTCTCACCGACGTCCGCAGCATCAAGATGAGACACCACTCTGCCTCCTCTGCCATGTTTACATATATTTACATCATAATATATATAGTATATACATGGTCGATCAGGCCATCTAGGCACAAGGACGACTAAATGTCCGACTAGCCGATTAGACCGATTAGGACCGACTAATCGTCCCTTATCGACGACTAATCGTCCCTTATCGACTTATCGGTGGTCATACGACTAGCCTCGATAATACGATCTGAAAACATTGCAAAAGTAAAACAAACCATATTTTATGTATAAAACCCAATTGCATAATCATTAATCAAGATATGATTTAAACCACGTTATTTCAGAAATATCAATATAGTAAACACTATTACTGACGCGTAAATCTCGTCGCTACGAATCTAATGCAACTTGAACGGACTATTTCGGAGTTAGAATGAATAAGTTATGATTTAAACAAGTTTTTCTATAGTTAAATAATAGATTAAATCTACTCATGAATTTCAAGTGTTGAAAACATGCCTAACAGTTGTATAAATATGTAGATAACGTAAATACGATCGTAACGCAATTTGAACGGGTCAAATTGGACTTAAAACGTAAAAGTTACGCATGGAATAAGGTTCAATGGCATTCTTGTAATTAATTGAACCTAATTTTGAATTTAAACAATTAAAATTCTGAATTTAAACGTATTTTTGGACTGCACACACTAATTTTGGAAACGATAGGGTCCTAAACGAATAAAAACAGGGCTGAATTGTAATTGGTTTGAACTAGAACGGAGTGCGGGTTGATTACTAAAAACTGTAGGGACTAAACTGCAAAACACGCGTGGCTTTGACTGCTGGGTTGGCCCGGGTGCTGACTAGGCGAACACGTGGCGGTCGGGTATTGGTGCGGTTGTTGACACAAAATGTGACGCACTGTGCCTCACACACAGCAAGCCGAAAAGCGTAGCTTCAACCGGGTTCCCGGGTGCTTCGTTATTCGGAAGCGTGCCAGTCAGTTTGACCTGAAAACTAACAAGGGATAAAACAATTAAATGTCAAACCGGAACATGTCTGGTATTACCCGACAGTTCCACATATACGGCCCTGAAGCCACTTACGACGACATACAGCTATAGAGAATTGTCTGCCAATGAGTTCATAAACCATTCAGCTAATAGTAAAATAAATGCACGTGGAGATCTGATTGCCGAATGCACGTGCATGGGAAGACACGTTTGAACAAGTGAAACTAATTATGAGTTAATGCATAACCAAGTCCGGCAGTTCAGCCGAATTGGGGTCCATGAAGAAGGAACGTGCAAATAAAAAACGATTAAACTAATCTAAAACCTGCATCTGCCGCACGACACCTGGTTTTGTTAAAGCTTAAACGTAGTTAATATGCATGAACCCGCGACATGTGACAATCTAGATTAGAATAATTCAGCCATTATATGCACACTATCTAGTTGCAAAGGTATTATGAAAAAGCAATGCTCGTTGAAGCACGAATAAAATCACAAGAGAGAAAAGGCCGAACAATATCAATCTAGATTGGGCAGAAGTGTGTTACAAATATATATAAAATGTTCCGTAACATGCAACACTGGATAACTTAATGAATCTATTTAGATTTTGTCATATCTAAAAGAGCCGATAACTATCTTGCTTTTACTGAGCATATTGAGCAAACGCCTGTCGCACGGTATCTACTCATAAACAAAGCATAAGCAAAGACTTCTTGATTGTCAAACAAAGATCCGCCGCACGACCATTGAAAACAAACAAGACTACTTGCATCATGTCTAAATCCACCGCATGATACTAAACATGATAACAAGGTTGTCGAAACTTACGGAGGTCGACGGATCGATGACTCCTCTCGAAGAACTCGACGACACGACAAAAGGACTCGAAAGTTGGCACGGGGTCGGTTGTATTGATTTGGTTGTGAACCCTTATTACAATGATTGAGGGTCAATATTTATACCCTAGACAAAACACGAGTCCTGAAGGACTACGATTTACAAAGGAACCTTAAAATAAACTTGGAAACTCACGATTCCTTACTCTAAACTCTTAGAGTCCTTTACTATTACAACTTTCACCTCTTCGATCGGCCTTGCCTGCCATCTTCTGTTTTTCCCAAATGGAATCACCGCCTTCTGGAGTAACCGACCGCAATGCATTTAGCCGACCGCTTGCCTCGTTTGCCGAATACCTTTTTTCCCGCACGTGGGTCTACCTGTCATCTTCCAGAATCGACTAAAATCCAGTGTTAACACATGCCCCCTCAATTTCGGGATAAAAGTTATTTTATTCTGAAATTGACCACAAGCTCTTTCATTCTCCTAGGTCATCACCGTTCAAAACCGCAGCCGCTGCCCCAAAAATTCAAGCTTTCAGCGCAACCTCGGACCTTCTTCAAATCTTCAATGGCGACCCAGGATGAAATCCCAGAGGTAAACTTTACTTATATTCGGCAACTTTCATTTTATCCTCCCGTTCCTCTTTTGATTTACTCCCCTTTGATTTCAATCATCTTTTGAAGGAATACAAGAGCCAGATTTTGATCCCCTATGCTGCCAACCCCGACTCCTATTTCCTTGGCCCAGTGGGAAATCCTGACCCTTCTGAAATTATTGAGAAGGAAACCCAAAGAATTTCTTTCAAGTCTGGGATTACCTCGCCAAATCGATGGCCAAATACGTTCAAGAATTGGCCATTTCCCCCAATCACCGGATGGCGTAACTGGTACAGGAGAATGCTAGAGAAAAGCAGCAGCCACTGGGAAAGTCAGGACATCAGTCATTGTCTGGAGTTATCTTTAGCAGAGACACCCAGGAATGACTCCCTTCTGATAACAGCTTCTCATTTTTGGTCTGACGCCATCAATGCTTTTATCTTCGGTCATGGTATTATGACCATCACTCTAGCCGACGTATTCATGATGACTGGCTTGAATGTGTCATTGCCAGTATATCCCTACAAATACAAAAGCAAAAGTAACCAAAGAGCCATCAACTCTGGATGTGGATGGGTCAGACATATTCAGAACTACATAAATGCATCTGGCGTCGTTTCTGACAAAGAGTTGAAAGCCTTCATGAATATGTGGCTATGCAGATTCATCTTCTGTGGAAAATCCAATGAACCAACCCTGAATCACATGGTAATGGCTGAAGACTTAGCTGCAGGCACTCAGATCCCACTAGGCAAATATCTCTTAGGGTCTGCTTATCATATGATGCATCAGATCACCCTTCAGATGCGCCAAGGTGGAGAAATTTCTTGTGTGAATGGTCCCTGGTGGCTAATTCAAATGTGGCTCCAACTATATATGCATCAGATAACCCCTGTGAGCCTCTTCAACCTAAGTTTCCCCTCAGTTAACTATGCTAAAGGCAGCACAGCAAAGGTTAAGGCTTGTCAGACTTACGGGGAAGCAGCAGCATCTATAAGCATTGATATAGACATTGGTCATTTCTTCAAGCTATTTTTCAAAGGATTCGGCAATGTGCTCTGGTTTCCTTACAGAGAAAATGAAGATCTAACTTTGCCCTGCAAGTTCAGCTATGAAATTGGTTGTTCAGGCCAAGAATCCACAGAGATTTTCAACTCCTTTATTAAACCTTGCACTTTGCCAGCCGAATTTCATCATGGGAGATTAGTACAATCCACCTATGAATTCTATTATCCAAACATGGTGGCCAGACAATTAGGATGTGGCCAACTGCCTCCAAAGTTTCTCTTCTCAACAATCATAAAGTCAAGGGAAGTAATAACAGAAGGAATGGAAGCCAAGAAGGTCTTTGAATTAGGATGGGAATTGCCAATATACGAACCATCTCCATTTGGACTAATAGATGTTGCTCATCCCTTCTTTGTTTCTCGGTGGCAAGAATGGCATGCTCATATCTTCAATATATCAGTTCATTCTTTATGCAAAAACTTGCAACCCGATTTTGCTTCTGACAGTGAGGTAATTTCATTATGCCCATCATTTCTTGTCCTTGAATTCACTTCTCATTTTAACATCTGGTCATGCACAGGATCTTGAGTTTACTCCCCCAGCCAAAGCAATCCAGTACTATTCGGCTGGTCCCAAGCCTGCTCTGACACAAAATGTGACGCACTGTGCCTCACACACAGCAAGCCGAAAAGCGTAGCTTCAACCGGGTTCCCGGGTGCTTCGTTATCCGGAAGCGTGCCAGTCAGTTTGACCTGAAAACTAACAAGGGATAAAACAATTAAATGTCAAACCAGAACATGTCTGGTATTACCCGACAGTTCCACATATACGGCCCTGAAGCCACTTACGACGACATACAGCTATAGAGAACTGTCTGCCAATGAGTTCATAAACCATTCAGCTAATAGTAAAATAAATGCACGTGGAGATCTGATTGCCGAATGCACGTGCATGGGAAGACACGTTTGAACAAGTGAAACTAATTATGAGTTAATGCATAACCAAGTCCGGCAGTTCAGCCGAATTGGGGTCCATGAAGAAGGAACGTGCAAATAAAAAATGATTAAACTAATCTAAAACCTGCATCTGCCGCACGACACCTGGTTTTGTTAAAGCTTAAACGTAGTTAACATGCATGAACCCGCGACATGTGACAATCTAGATTAGAATAATTCAGCCATTATATGCACACTATCTAGTTGCAAAGGTATTATGAAAAAGCAATGCTCGTTGAAGCACGGATAAAATCACAAGAGAGAAAAGGCCGAACAATATCAATCTAGATTGAGCAGAAGTGTGTTACAAATATATATAAAATGTTCCGTAACATGCAACACTGGATAACTTAATGAATCTATTTAGATTTTGCCATATCTAAAAGAGCCGATAACTATCTTGCTTTTACTGAGCATATTGAGCAAACGCCTGCCGCACGGTATCTACTCATAAACAAAGCATAAGCAAAGACTTCTTGATTGTCAAACAAAGATCCGCCGCACGACCATTGAAAACAAACAAGACTACTTGCATCATGTCTAAATCCACCGCATGATACTAAACATGATAACAAGGTTGTCGGAACTTACGGAGGTCGACGGATCGATGACTCCTCTCGAAGAACTCGACGACACGACAAAAGGACTCGAAAGTTGGCACGGGGCCGGTTGTATTGATTTGGTTGTGAACCCTTATTACAATGGTCGAGGGTCAATATTTATACCCTAGACAAAACACGAGTCCTGGAGGACTACGATTTACAAAGGAACCTTAAAATAAACTTGGAAACTCACGATTCCTTACCCTAAACTCTTAGAGTCCTTTACTATTACAACTTTCACCTCTTCGATCGGCCTTGCCTGCCATCTTCTGTTTTCCCCGAATGGAATCACCGCCTTCTGGAGTAACCGACCGCAATGCATTTAGCCGACCGCTTGCCTCGTTTGCCGAATACCTTTCTTCCCGCACGTGGGTCTACCTGTCATCTTCCAGAATCGACTAAAATCCAGTGTTAACAGCGATGCACCACGCATGTGGTGGACGCGCTGATGTGGCGGGGTGGACCGGGTCCATGGCCCAACTGGTGGACCGATTATAAACCCCGAAGGGGTACGCAATCCCGGCCCTCCAGAACAGATTCGACGGTGCTGGTGATCAGGGGATCCCACGGTGGCTACAGGGCACCTCCAGCGACTGCACAGTCCCGCCGACGAGGGCGCCATGGCCAGCGGCGAGCCAAGCTCGGCGGTGGACATCGGTAGGATGTTCTAGACCGTCCCAAGACAGACTAACCACATGAACGCGATCTACGGGTGCTTGCGAACTGGCTAGGGTATCGAACGGGGGCGGGCATCACGTCGGGGTGGCGTTCCACGGCGGCGCCATTGACGGCGGTTCGGAAGCTCATCGATACGATGCTCTAGCGCACTAACCAAGACAAGAAGGGGACAAGGAGGTTCGGGAGCTCATCGCGAAGTCGAGAGAAGGGAGCGCGGTGTCCGGGGAAGCTCCGAAGGGGCGGTCATCGACGGCGGCGGCTGGAGAGAGAAGTGGTGCGGGTGAGTGGAAATCCGAGCATTCCATGGCCAAAACGGTGAATTGAGGGTACCTAGATTCACGGGGGAGCACGGTGGACCTTTGAGGCTCGTCAGCGACGTTGATTTAGCACCGGAGCAGCGGGGCTACGGTGGCGGTGGCGAGCTTCGAGCGCGGTGGGAAAAGGGAGAAGGAGGGCGTCTGGCTCGGGGCTTTATAGGCCAGGCAAGGTGCGGTAGATGGAAGGGGGAGCGGGGCGCGCGGTGATTCTGATCACTTGCCATGTGGTGCGGCGGGCCGGTAGCTTGCCGTAGGGGCAGCGCTATCGGCGGGAGCGAGAAAGGAAAGGGGCGCGGGGAAGAAGGAAAGGGAGATGGCAGCACTGTCGAGTGGGACCAGCGGGGCAGCGAGAGTGAGAAGGAACGGCGGGCGTGTGCGGGCAAAGGCTGAAGTGGAGTGGTGCGGCGGTGAAGGGCCGAGCAAACCGGGCCGTCGAGCGGTGGGTTGCGCGGTACTGCGGGCGACTAACTGGCAGGGCCAGTGGAGTAGTGGGCCACCTAGCTGGGCTGGTGCGCGGGAGGCCGGAAGGAGGGAAAGGGGGCGCGCGCTGGGCTAGGTGACGAGCTGGGCCGGTGGAGAGGAGGAGCGGGCCGACGCGGACAAGCAGGCCAGGTCGGTTCCTGGAGTTAGGCTAAAAAGGAAGGAAGGGTGATTTTCAAATAAAAATCCTTTTCTATTTCTAGTTTTTAATTCTAAGCCAAAGTCAAATCAAATTCGAGTATGGTTTCAAATATACTTTCCTATTCAAATAAAAATAGACAATTCTATTAGGCTTTTCAAGATAAACTGTACAACTTTTAAAAATACTTTCATTTTCTAATTTTCTTTTCTTTCTTTTCTTTTATTTCAAAGCCATTTTTAAATTTCATTTCAAGAGCATTTTAACCATTTTGACTTTTCAATTAAAACCACTCAACCAATAAAATGAAATGCAATGTCATGTATGTTCAAACATGTTGCTACCTTATGATGCATTTTAATGAAATTTTTTTTATTTTCCTATATTTTATGTGCACAAAAATTTATAAATAAATCATTTTAGCTCTATTTCAAAAGAGATAAATTTTAGGGTGTTACAATTCTACCCCCTTAAGATGAATCTCGTCCTCGAGATTCGGAAGACGTCGACTAAGATATGGGAATACTTCATTCTTGGATTCTTCTTTGCTTTCTCGTGTAGTTCCTGAAAGCATCTAGGCCCCTTGTTGGGTTTCGGTGATTAATGACAATACGTGGTTACTATGACTAACGTGTGTTTTGCAGAGACAATTAAGTTAGGTCATGGTAATGGAGATCAATTAGACAATCGAGGTGGTCATGCTCCTACGATGGAAATCGTTTTGGTTTCAAAGGATGGACGACAAGGTTAAGAATGACTAGTTCTAAGTGTCGATTGGAGTTGGAGAGACACTTAGAGTAGTTTAGGACTTTGTTTTACCTTTGGCCATACTATTAAGGGGGGTATGGACGGGTAGCTTGATCTAGGTGAGTCTAGTGAGTTAGGTGTGGTGCACACTTGTTAAAACTAGCATTAGATAGCTCTTACATATGCCTAAGATCTTCTGGAGCAAACTTCATTCACATATGATCAAGAGTTGGAAGTGAATGGAGGGTCAAATACTGACCGGACGCTGGCTCTGGTCAGGTCGGACGCTGGCTGCAGGGTCCGGTCAGTTCATTTGATCAAGGAGATTGCGTCTGGCGTGATCGGACACTGAGTGGTCGAGTGACCAGACGCTGTGGTCTAGCGTCTGGTTGACTCCAGTAAGGTTCCAGAAGAGAATATCTGCGACTGGATGCGTTCGGTCAGTACTGACCGGACCCTGGGGGTTCAGCGTCCGGTCAAGTACAGTAAGGTTCCAGTGAGGGTTTAATACGACCGGACGTGTCCGGTTAGTGATGATCGGACGCTGCCAGCGTTCGGTCAACACTTAATCACTGGTGTGCGGATTGAACTGACCAGAACGTCCGGTCAAGTTGACTGGAGCGTCCGGTCACCCCGCAGAAGCACATAACGGTTCGTTTTTCAGCCGGTGTTATAAATAGAACCTCTACTCGTGTGTGGGGGTACTTTTGCTCATTCCAACAGCTGAGAAACACGTTTGTGAGTGCCAAGAAGAGTAAGGTCCTAGTGAGGTGATTGTGATTTGAGAATCCAAGAGAGTAGCCTCATTAGTGAATCAAGAGTAGCAAAGTGTGCATCCACCGTTCTCATTAGGCTTCGCGTGGTCAAGTGAGAGTTCGTGATTGTTACTTTTGGTGATCGCCATCACCTAGACGGCTTGGTGGTGATTGGGAGCTTGGTGATCACCCGGCGGAGCTTGTGGGTGATCCAACTCAAGTTGTGAGCGGTTATGGGTAATTCTCCATGACGGAGTGTCGAAGAATTAACCCATAGAGAGCACTTGATCCTTGCGTGGATCAAGGGAGAGCTACACCCTTGCACGGGTGCTCCAACGAGTACTTTGAGCATTTACTTTGATCAATTCAATACTTGTTGTTACATTCATAGAATTGCCATGCTAGAGTAAGTTTGAAACATAGGTTACAAGTCCTTTGTGCGTTAAATTAATAGAAACACTTTTCTAGGCATAAGGGGTTAATTAGGCTAACCGTAGGATTTAATTATTGCCAGAAAATTTAGAATTAGTCCAATTCACCCTTTTTTTGGGCATCTTGATCCTTTCAATTGGTATCAGAGCCTCGTGCTCATGTTTTTAAGCTTAATTGCTTAGAGCAAGATATCTCATGGGGATGGACATCTTCCTATTTTTGAGGGAGATGACTTTCCATATTGGAAAATCCGCATGGAGGCGTACTTAGAAGCTCTAGACGTTGGTATACTTAGAGCTACCTCACAAGGCTTTCCAAAACCTTAGGATGCTACACACTTACAAGGTGATGAGGTTAATTATGAAAAGTGGAATGCAAAGTCTCGAAACGCTATCTTTAGAGGCCTTTGCAAAGATGTGTTCAACCGCGTAAGGAACTATAAAGACGCCCATGCACTATGGTCAGATGTTTGTGCGCTCCATGAGGGAACCAAGAGTGAGCGTGAGGAACGCTATCATTTTGTAATTAAAAAGCTAAATTTATTTGAGATGCTTCCCAAAGAATGTGCTAATGAGATGTATTCACGTTTGAATGTTCTTGTAGAGGAAGTCAATGGTCTTGGACTTACTCAAATGTCACTATCCGACGTTGTAAGAAAGATCTTGAGTGTCCTCCCCACTGACAAATATGGGCATATTGTGACCGTGCTACATCAAGGTGATCTTTTCGCCGCTACACCGATACAAATCTTGAAAAAGATCAATGCTCATGAAATGTACATGCACATCACGCCACAAGATGGCCCATCCTCTACCAAGAAAAAAGACAAAGACTTAGCATTCAAAGCTAGCCAAGAGAAGGGCAAGGCAAGACTTGAGTATGAAAGCTCAAGTGAAGATGAAGTTGATGATGAAAGCCTTGCTCTCATGGTGAAGAAGACCGCCAAGATGCTAAAGAAGCTCAACAAGAGTGGCATCAAGTTCGATGGCAAGAAGAAGTTCTTCACAAGCTCAAGAAGAAAGCCAATCTCCGAGATGGATTGCTATAATTATGACGAACTTAGCCATCTAGCTCATCAATACATAAAGCCTAAGAAAGACAAGTTCAAGAATAAGAACAAGGGCAAAAAAGATGACTCAAGCAATGAAGATGAAGATGAGAAGAAAAAAAACAAGTCATACAAGAAAAGAGATGGCAAGGACTTTCACAAGAAGAAGAAGAGTGGAAAGGCTTACATCGTCGGTGATTGGCTCACGGACATTGATTCATCTAGTGGATCATCCGATGATGAAAGTGATAATAAGAAGGTGGCCGCCATTGCTATTGACTTATCATCTTCACCGTCACCATCACTATCATCCTCTACACACCTATGCCTTATGGTCAAGGGTGAACGCAAGGTATCAAATGATGATGATAGTAATGATGATGAACATGCTAGTGATGATGATAGTGATAGTGATAGTGATGATGAATCATCATCCTATGACGATCTTGTTAAAATATTAAAACAATACACTAAGATCATTAGAAAGGGTAGAGCTAAAAATGAAAAGCTAGATGCTAAAAATGATTTACTTTTAGCAAAATGCGATATATTGGAAAAGGCTAATGTTGAGCTTAAAGAAATAAATGATGCTATATCATCCAAACTCAAGGAGCTCAAATCTTCTAAGAAAGAGCTTAAAGATAAACATGATAAACTTGAGTGGGTGCACAATGAGCTCATCACTAGCCACAACAAGCTAAAAGATGAATATACAACTCTAAAGATCAATTATGATACTCTTGTTATTGCTCAAGAATTTTTACCAAATGAGCCACATGATGCTACCAACCATGTTGTTAAGATTGATATAGCTACATCATGTGATGATTTAATTGATGAGAGCATTGAGCAAGGATCTAGTGGCAAAGGCAAGAAAGTGATTGAGTGCAATGACTATGATGAATATGTCAAGCTCAAGAATGTAAATAAAAAGCTAATGAAAGATCTTGAAGAGATAAAAAGCCACAACACCATTGTGCTAGAAACTCTTGATCATGATGAAGAGTTGATCCTTGAGAATGAGAAGCTCAAAGAAGAGAACAAGAAGCTCAAGGAAGAGAAGAACAATGATGTTCTCAAGGAAGAGAACAAGAAGCTCAAGATGGAGAAAGAGCATCTCAAGATGGGATTGAGTAAGTTTGCAAGAGGCAAGCATCTCTGAAGTGAGCTACTCATGAACACCGTCATGAAGATGGATAGAAGTGGCATTGGATATGTGGCGAGTGTAGAGAAGAAGAAGGCTTAAGTTCAACAATAATCAAAGCCAAAGCCAAAGCCAAAGAGATGTTTTGAGTATGAACAAGAAGGCCACTTTGCTCATGAGTGCCAAACTCCATCGTCACAACCCTTGCCCAAGCATGCTAGACCATTTGCCTTCAATGCTCACTACATGCTTAGAAAGGATTCTAGTGGAAAGATAAAAGTCATGTTTTTAGGACTCCTAACAAGAATAGGCCTAAGAAGATTTGGGTGGCTAAGTCACTTGTTGAGAAGGTGAAGGGCCTCAACAAGTTTGGGTTCCTAAAGCTTGAATCTCTTATGTGTAGGTGAACTACAAGACCGATGAAAGTCATTGGGTCATTGATAGTGGTTGCACTCAACATATGACCGGTGATCCTCGTATGTTCACCTCACTAGATGAAGAGGTAGATGGACAAGAGAAAATAACATTTGAAGATAACTCAAAGGGCAAGGTTAAAGAATTGGGCAAAGTGGCAATATTAAATGATCATTCCATCTCCAATGTGCTATATGTTGCTTCATTGAGCTTCAACTTGCTATCCATTGGACAATTGTGTGATCTTGTCTTCCAATGGTTGTTCACCGAGAAGGAGGTTGTTGTATCCAAGGTAGATGATAATCAAGTGATATTCAATGGATTTAGATATAACAACTTATATCTAGTGGACTTTACCTCCGAAGATGCAAATTTGAAGACTTGCCTATTCACCAAAACAACACTTGGGTGGCTATGGCATAGAAGACCTGCTCATGTTGGGATGAGCTCATTCAAGAAGCTTATGAAGAATGATTTGGTGAGAGGGTTAAAGGATATGAAGTTTGAAAAGGACAAGCTTTGTAGTGCATGTCAAGCCGGCAAGCAAGATGCAAATACTCATCCAATCAAAGCCTTCATATCAACCACAAGAGTGCTAGAACTCTTTCACATAGATTTATTTGGACCAACAACATACAAGAGTTTAGGAGGAAATCTTTATTGTCTTGTGATTATTGATGACTATTCAAGGTATACATGGGTATTCTTTCTTTATGACAAATCCGAAGTTGCATCTTACTTCATGAAGTTTACCAAGAGAGCTCAAAATGAATTTAAAGTAAAGCTCAAAAAGATTAGAAGTGACAATAGAAAAGAATTTGACAACACAAACATAGAAGCCTATTGTGATGAAGTTGAAATCAAACATGAGGTCTCCGCAACATACACTCCCCAACAAAATGGTGTAGTTAAGAGGAAGAATCGGGCATTGATCACTCTTGCAAGAACAATGTTTGATGAGTACAACACCCCCGAAGCTCTATGGGCGGAAGCAATCAACATCGCATGTTATGCATCCAACCGCCTATTCCTTCAAAAGTTTCTTGGCAAGGCACCTTATGAGTTGCTCAATGGGAAGAAGCCGGACGTCTCCTTTAGGATGTTTGGTTGCAAATGCTACATCTATAAAAAGAGGCAACACCTAGGAAAGTTCTAAAGACGATGTGATATTGGTTTTCTTGTTGGTTACTCATCAAAGTTCAAAGCATATAGAGTATTTAATCATGCCACTGGCTTGGTTGAAGAAACATATAATGTGGAATTTGATGAATCTAACGGCTCTCAAGGAGCACATGAGAATCTTGATGAAGTAGGTGATGAACCATTGAGGAAGGCTATGAAGAATATTCTGGTGGGAGACATCAAGCCAAAAGATGATGAAGATGATGTACAAGTCATTGATCAACCTTCTTCATCAAGTGTGCCACAAGATGGTGAAAAAGATAGAAGAGTAGAAAATAAAGATACTCATATCTCACATGAGCAAATGGTGGTACAAGCACAAGATGTTGATGCTCTACAATCTCCTCCTCAAGTGGTCAATAGAAGAAATACACCTCTCCTATAAAATCATCTACAAGATCTCATCATAGGGAGTTCATCAAAGGGTGTAATGACTCGATCTCAAAAACTTGCTTCATTTATTGCTCATCACTCTTTTGTCTCTTGTTATGAGCCTACCAAGGTAGAAGAAGCTCTTAAAGATCCAGATTGGATCAATGCCATGCATGAAGAGTTGAACAACTTCACTCGCAATGAAGTTTGGACTCTTGAAGAGCGACTAAAAGGTGTAAGAGTAATTAGAACAAAGTGGGTATTCCATAACAAGCAAGATGATCAAGGTGTTGTTGTGAGGAACAAGGCAAGACTAGTTGCAAAGGGGTTCTCCTAAGTTGAAGGTTTGGATTTTGGAGAGACCTTTGCACCGGTTGTAAGATTAGAAGCCATCCGTATCCTACTTGCATATGCATCACATCATGAAATGAAACTATATCAAATGGATGTGAAAAGTGTATTTTTAAATGGCTTTATTAATAAACTAGTCTATGTTGATCAACCTTCCGGATTTGAAGACCCTAGATATCCTAATCATGTTTATAGGTTGTCCAAGGCACTATATGGGCTTAAGCAAGCCCCAAGAGCTTGGTATAAGCGCCTTCGGGACTTCTTCATTGAGAAGGGCTTCACCATTGGGAAGGTCGACACCACACTATTCACCAAGAAGCTTGATGGGCATATCTTCATTTGTCAAGTATATGTTGATGATATAATCTTTGGATCATCAAATGAAGACTCATGCAAAGAATTTGGTGAATTGATGTCAAAGGAGTTCGAGATGTCAATGATTGGTGAGCTTACATTCTTTCTTGATTTTTAAGTCAAGCAAATGAAAGAAGGCATCTTCATCAGAGATTCAAGATGGATGAATGTAAGCCAATCAAGACACCAGTGCCTACCAATAGACATCTCGACCTAGATGAGGAAGATAATCCGGTTGATCAAACTCTCTACCATTCCATGATTGGTAGCTTATTATATTTAACCGCATCTAGGCCCAACATCATGTTTAGTGTGTGTATGTGTGCTAGATTTTAAGCTAATCCTAAGGAAACACGTTTAATTACCGTAAAAAGAATCCTTAGGTATCTTAAGCACACACCAAGCATTGGCCTAAGGTATCCCAAAGGAGCTATATTTGAATTAGTTGGTTATTCCGATTCGGATTATGCCGGTTGCAAAGTTGATAGAAAAAATACATCCGGAGGGTGCCATTTGCTTGGTAGATCACTTGTGTCTTGGTCCTCCAAGAAACAAAATAGTGTATTGTGTCCACCGCCAAAGCGGAATACATTGCCGCGGGTGCTTGTAGTGCACAAATATTATACATGAAATAAACTTTGCTAGACTATGGTATAGTTCTAGAAAAGGTACCTCTTTTGTGCGACAATGAAAGTGCAGTAAAATTTGCAAATAATTCGATTCAACACTCTCGCACCAAGCACATAGATATCCGCCATCACTTTCTAAGAGATCATGTTGCTAAAAATGATATATCACTAGAAGGTGTAAGAACCGAAGATCAATTAGTGGATATCTTCACTAAACCACTAGATGAGGCTACATTTTGTAGATTACGGAATGAGCTCAATGTACTTGATTTTAGTAACTTCACTAAAAGATGAGCTTGTGTTGTCCCTTGTATTCATTGTAATATACAACATATTTAACACTTTATAATGCATATAGGGCTTGTCTAACATGGTTAAGATAATCGCCGAAAAACGTGTGAAGAAGCTTAACCTTGGATCAAACTTGACAAGCAGCTAGATTTACTTACAAGTATTGCATATGCATGAATATTGTTGTTATTTTGTTTCATTTGCCCTCTTATTGCCTATTTTCTTAAAAATAATTATAGCCTATGGCAAAATATTTTGAAAAATATGAGGGTATGAGAGAGGTCACTCACATCAGTCCTAATTAGTGTTTATTTGGATCTTATTTGAGTTGGGACTTGATTGGGAAAAGGCAGCGCGAAGGAACATTCAAGATTTGCTGGAAAAGAGTGACCGGACGCTGCACCGGACTCTGTAGTCTAGCGTCTGGTCAGTTCACAGGAGGTGAACTCGCTGCGAAGGTGTGACCGAACTCTGTCTTTCAGCGTTCGGTCAGAAGACGTCTCAGCATCCGGTCGTGTGAAGAAGACGAAGGCTAAGTTGACCGGACTCTGGCTGCGTCCGGTCGGTGTCCACCGGACGCGTCCGATCGCGATTCCAGAGGAATTGGACCTCTGTGGAATCGACCGGACACTGGGTGGTAGCGTCCGGTCGCTACCACCGGAGCGTCCGGTCAGTAGATTTCGTGCGGTTTTAGAACTCTTCTTCGTTTCCTTTTCTGATCCGCTGGGGGCCACCCTATTTAACCGCGCGCCATACTACTTTATGCCGCATCTGCTCCCTGCCCTAGCCGTAAGCCACCGCCTAAGCTCCGCGCCGCCGCCAGCCCACGTGCACGCCGCCGCTTGCTCCCGCGTTGCCAACACCTTCTCGAGCTGCGCCGTGCCCTAGCCGCATCTTGCCCTCACGCCGTCACGCCTCCCTGTTGCCTACGAACGCCGTAGTTCGCCCGTGCCAAGTGCTGCTCCTCCACGCCCATGCCCTGCCAAGCACCACCTCGCCGGCGATCCTCTGCAGTTCCATAATCGCCGGGCAGTTGCTTCACCGCAAAACCAAACCCTAGACTCGGTGGTTTCCCGCGGATCGCTTCTCTTTTCTCCTCGGATCGTCAGTTCGTCAGGTAGCAATGCCCAGACGCTTCAATTTCGTACCTACATTGCTTGCTCTCTTAGGGTTTCACATCTATTAGAAATATCATATTTATTTGTATATCTATCTATTCCATCATGCAGCGAGTCGATGTCGTTGAGGTGTCGATGGCAGTCGACAGTTAACTTGGAGCCAAGCTCGCAAGTACGGATCGAGGCCAAGCCTCGAAAGTGTCAGTGGACAGTTGATCTTGTCAGCGGCAGTAGTTCTAGTCAGATTAGATGGCTCGCACCAAGAATGTTGGTGGTGGCCCAGGAGATGATGATCGGAGGCCTTCGCCTCGCCTGCCTACAGGTCCTAAAGGCAAGGCGACGAAGAAGGTTGCATCAAAGAGGCGCAAGTACCCTGATGTAGAGACAGCCAGAGCAGCTACAGTCGCTGAGGCCGCAGAGCGTGCCGAGAGAGGAGCCTGCAGTGGAGTTGTCATTCCAGATCATCTGTCACCAGAGGTGTAGGGCAGACTTGAGCATATTGAGCGTCTTCATGGTAGTCCACCTGGGACTGTTATGATGGCCAGACGACGTCTTCCCATTATGGATCCTCAGCCTTAGAGGGAGTCACAGCAGGAGTCACAGCAGCAGCCCCCATCAGCAGAGCCGATAGAGCAGACTCAGGAGGATGAGCAGGTCGAGGAGGCCGAGGAGGCCAAGGAGACCGAGCAGGCACCCCAGCCATAGCTACACCGCTCTAATCGTACCTGTGTTTCAGTCTCACCGAGGCTGCCTACACAGCGAAGGGGATCACGTCCACCGCTTCGATCATAGGGTCCGCCTCCAATGACCCATCTTGACCTAAGGGCCGCCACGGCCAAGCAGGTGTAGCAGCTAAGGTTCATGGACTTCGAGGTGTGGTTTCCACCCAGGGGGGATGAGAGAGCATCTAAGAAATTCTACACATTGCTCCAGGAAGATTTCTACAATGCATATCTGAACAGTGGAACAATTTTCAGATCTCAGCGGGTATGCAGCATTGAGGCTATAGTCGCAGCAGCAGGAGAGCACATTCGCCCCTACCTTGCATATCTGTTAGGGTTGATAGATTTGATAGGACGGACAGGATTATATGTTCCATCTTAGGTTCGTCAGTTCTATGCTTCTCTCTATATTGACCCGCACCATAGATATATTCACTTTGCATTCAGAGGCAGAGACTACCGACTGATGAGTCAGAGGGTTAGGGAGATATTGAGGCTATAGGAGCAGCCTATCAGGTTACATGAGGTCTGTTATGGATAGGCAGAGCCTCCCAGGTGTCCTCATGGTGGTTTGGTGCGCCCTATAGATCTTGTGCAACACTGCTTCAAGGAGCCGTTTGGCGAGGGCTCACGCAGGAACCCCAGTGATCTTACTCTGATTGCTCGAGTTCTAGAGGCTATTATGAGGAGAACACTGCTTCCTAGGATGGGATACAGGGAGGGCCTAACACGTATCCAGCTATGGCTTCTCAACGCCCTGATACAGCAGACAGTGTTTGATGTTTGGAATCTTTTTCTGTCTGAGATGGAGGACACGATAGCTGAGGGCTTCAAGGATCGCAGGCAGCTACCCTATGCTCACTGGATCACTTTCATTATCCTCAAGGCAGTGATAGTTAGGTTACCAGAGATGGTTACAGAGTACAGAGGTGCCACCACCGAGTTTCCTACTTATAACCTGGCACAAAGGATCAGACATAGCACGCCACAGGCACCTAGTCAGCCTCGCCGTCGTCCAAATATACCAGAGTCTATAGCTCAGTAGCACGAGATTATTAGAATATTAGGAACATAGCAGCTACTAAGGAGGAGGAGCTTGAGGCTCAGGAGGAGAGGAGCGAGTCTAGTGATAGTTTGGATGACGACTACCTGCCTATTCCTCAGATGCCTCCACATAGACATGATGCAGAGGCTGACAGTTCCAGCTCCGCTCCACCTACATCGCAGATGGACCCTGCTTTGATTGCTATCCTTGAGCGGATGCAGCAGGATTAGGCTAGACAGGCTCAGGAGACCGCTACCAACTTTGCATAGTTTTAGGCTCATCAGGATGAGTTCTAGTGACAGCAGCAGGTCCTCCAGCAGTAGCAGCAGCCGATGCATCAGCAGTAGTTACTCATGCAGTAGCAGCTTTTGAAATTCATGCAGCATGTAGTGATAGCCATTGGGGCCCGACAGCCATAGCTTTCGCCCCAGATTGGTCAGCCTACTACCACTATGACGACTCCAGCAGTATAGCCTAGTGGGCTTCAGAGTCAGGGACAGCCTCTAGCTCCGTTTGCTTCACCGACAGTATAGGTGTCCTAGTGGTTATCCTCGCTAGTGGTAGCCCCGCATTTCACACCATTACAGACGGGCTTCACACAAGATCAGTCACCTTCACTATTTGTGCTTGACACGTTAGTCTCTAGGAGTCTTGGAGCATCTTTTAGCGAGTTGACAGGGATGCCCACATCACCACATATGCATGCCACTAGTCCTTCTACAGCAGCTCCTATCGTCGTGACTACTCAGAGGCTCCCTTCTTCTGTCGCATCCTCAGATCCTACGACAGACATACCAGCAGCATCATAGGTTGTACCTGCCCTAGCTGAGACCTAGACCGCTTCAACAATGCTTCCAGCCATAGAGGGTCAGTCAGTACAGAGCTCAGGGTCAGATGATGATGGCGCCCAGTTCTAGCTTGCCCCTCGTACCTCAGCGCCCGGCTCTTCCGCTGTAGCCCCACCGACCGACCCTTAGGTTTTGGTGTTTGATGCCAAAGGGGGAGAGGGTTCGAGTATGTAGACTCAGGGGGAGCGACTTTTAGGGGGAGCCTAGTTAGCTATTAGTCTATTATATACATTTGAAGTTTTATTTGTGTGATACACTATTACTATTATGCATTCGTGTGTTTACTTTCATGCATACTATTATATCTATGTGATAGTGATATCTACGTGATTGTGATATATGACATGTGTACTCTCTACTTTGAATTCCTTTATATGTCATATCACTTGTGTTATGCTCATTTGCTTTTGCTTCCGCGCTTTAATCCGATGCAAATGAGCTTTATTACTTGTACTCATGCTTATTTCATATCCGTTGAGTACATTATGTTGGTTTGGGTCATATAAGCTTGCCTAACTCATTTGTTCTTATTGAAAAAAGCTTATATGATCCAAGCATGTTAAAAACCTCAATTCTTTCACATACTCGAGGTAGTATTGTCATCAATCACCAAAAAGGGAGAGATTGAAAGCATCTAGGCCCCTTGTTGGATTTCGGTGATTAATGACAATACGTGATTACTGTGACTAACGTGTGTTTTGTAGAGGCAATTAAGTTAGGTCATGGTAATGGAGATTAATTGGGCAATCAAGGTGGTCATACCCCTACGATGGAAATCGTTTTGGTTTCAAAGGATGGACGACAAGGTTAAGGATGACTAGTTCTAAGTGTTGATTGGAGTTGGAGAGACACTTAGAGTAGTTTAGGACTTTGTTTTTCCTTTGGCCGTACTATTAAGGGGGGGTATGGACGGATAGCTTAACCTAGGTGAGTCTAGTGAGTTAGGTGTGGTGCACACTTATTAAAACTAGCACTAGGTAGCTCCTACATATGCTTAAGATCCTCTGGAGCAAACTTCATTCACATATGCTTGAGAGTTGGAAGTGAATGGAGGGTCAAATGCTGATTGGACGCTGGCTCCGGTCGGACCGGACGCTAGCTCCAGTCGGATCGGACGCTGGCTGCAGGGTCCGGTCAGTTCATTTGATCAAGGAGATTGCGTCTGGCGCGACCGGACACTGAGTGGTCGAGTGACCGGACCCAGACGCGTCCGGTTAGTACTGACCGGACCCTAGGGGTTCAGCGTCCGGTCAAGTGCAGTAAGGTTCCAGTGAGAGTTTAATGCGACCGGACGCGTCCAATCAGTGATGATCGGACACTGCCAGCGTTCGGTCAACACTTAATCACTGGTGTGCGAATTGAACTGACCAGAGCGTCCGATCAAGTTGATCGGAGCGTCCGATCACCCCGTAGAAGCATATAATGGTTCGTTTTTCAGCCGGTATTATAAATAGAACCTCCACTCGTGTGTGGGGGTACTTTTTCTCATTCCAACAGCTGAGAAACACGTTTATAAGTGCCAAGAAGAGCAAGGTCTTAGTGAGGTGATTGTGATTTGAGAATCCAAGAGAGTAGCCTCATTAGTGAATCAAGAGTAGCAAAGTGTGCATCCACCGTTCTCATTAGGATTCATGTGGTCAAGTGAGAGTTCGTGCTTGTTATTCTTGGTGATCACCATCACCTAGATGGCTTGGTGGTGATTGGGAGCTTGGTGATCACCCGATGGAGTTTATGGGTGACCCAACTCAAGTTGTGAGCGGTTGTTAGTGATTCACCACGACGGAGTGTCGAAGAATCAACCCGTAGAGAGCACTTGATCCTTGCGCGGATCAAGGGAGAGCTACACCCTTGCGTGGGTGCTCCAACAAGGACTAGTGGGGAGTGGCGACTCTTCAATACCTCAGCAAAACATCACCGCGTTCCTCTCTCTATTTTCTTTAAGCATTTACTTTGAGCATTTACTTTGAGCTATTCAATACTTGTTTTTACATTCATAGAATTGTCATGCTAGAGTAAGTTTGGAACATATGCTGCAAGTTCTTTGTGCTTTAGATTAATAAAAAACACTTTTCTAGGCACAAGGGGTTAATTGGGCTAACCATAGGATTTAATTATTGCAAGAAAATTTAGAATTAGCCCAATTCACCCCCCCTCTTGGGTATCTTGATCATTTCAGTTCCATCGTCTTGCGTTGATAAAGATCCACATTACTTTGCACACCTGTTGCCCTTACTCAAAGTAATTTGCCTAACTAATTCCAAAACTTTGACAGGTACCTCGAACAACTCTCAGGTAACCCTAATCACTAGGCCATAATTCTCTTTTCTCATATGTTCACCTTTCAATAAGGCTTCCTTATGTTCTTGGTCCGAAATAGAATCTACCATCAATCTTCCAAACATTAATGATCTTGGTGAAGCTGCTCGAACTGGGAATACAACTCTTAATCATTAGTGTCACTCGAACCTTCTTAGCACAATTCTCTGTTGCTAAGGGCATCAGCCATGACTTCGCTTCTCGAAGTGATAGCACTTTTCCGAGTCACAATTAATCTCATTCCAACGAGGTTATCACAAGCTCAAGACCAACTTAGTGAAGATGTCCTATATACTCTTGTGATCCTCCTAGATGTCACTTTTACTTTCAAGAAGATAGTACATCCATTCTCCACAATGGATAGCTCTAGATAACATGTTAGTTCAACTTATGCATATAAGGACACATCCTACACCTTGATAAGGTGCATCATTATAGATACAAAGCTCTCGTCCTGATCTGACAAAGCTAATACTTAGGTTTTACTTTGACCTCTTGGACTCCTTCAAACACTTGACTGAGGTTTCTTGATCCAAACTAACTTAAAAGCTTCTCCGGTAGATTTATCAACATCTTGCTGGTCTTGGATAACTTCCCTCTAACCAAACCTCATTACCCCCCTTAAGATAAGGTAAAGTAGGGGATACCAAAGTATAGCTTGCATCGTCTTGTGATTGAAGTCTACTGTTGTCTAGAATTTCCTCAGGATTTTTGATCGTCCAAAATCAGAGATATGAACCGATAAAGACAGGCAGCTCCGAAGACGGGATAGGAAAAATAGGAGAAAACCATAACCCAACTATTTATTTCATTAATCCTTATACCTTAAACCTATGAACTAAATGAAATTACGGGAACACGCAACAAGATCATTGCAATCATTACAAAGATGCAAAACAAGCATAAACATAATGATAATTCGACAAAGCACTTAAAAATGCATAACTCATTCTTTGACTCAACTTGCGATACTATCGTTTTTATTACATAAGGGGCACAACTCCTATCCTCAACTAAGGATCTTGGATAGTCTAGCATAACTTCTTCATTCACCACTCTCACCAATTGCTTCTTTCAGGTTGGTTATCACTGACTCTTTCTGGTGATAGTCTAGTGGTGATCTGACTCTGGCTACTTCCTTGGTGTAATTGTTGATTCTTCTATGGGCAATATTTAACATAATGTCCTTCCTGCTGGCAATGATAGCACTTTCTCTTAGCTGGATCTTTTGTGATGTCATACTCCATAGAATTATTGCTTAGAGTATTGTCAGCTTGCTGACTCTGTAAGTTCATCTTTGTTTGACTAGACCGCTTTTTAGCTCGCTTGATCTTTTGGGGTTGAAACTCTGTATAGGTGATTGTCCACTCATCTATGCATACCTCATGTGGAAAGACTGGAGTAACCTTAGCTTGAGAAACTTCTAATTCTTTAGAGTCTGAGTTTATCTAACCAGGGATTGGAGCTGAATGTGATGATGTAATAGAACTCGAATGTTGATTGCTTTCCAATTCTGACTCTGGTGAGACCTTCTTTCTCTTTTTATCCACATTGTCCTTAGGTACAGGCTGAATACCTTCATACTCAATTATTTCTCCTAATGGTGTGGTTAGAAGCACCGAACGCTGGGCATACTTGATCACTCCTTTACATGCTGGCATCCATCCCATTCCAAGAATGACATCAATGTCCACTAACTCTAATACAATAAGGTTTGCTTCAAATTTTACCCCCTTTATGTTAAGACTAACTCTTGGGCATTTGTGGTTTGCCTTTATTTCTCCTCCCGAGGACTTAACTATCACTGGTTTCCTCATTGAAAGCATAGTTATCTTATGTTCCTTTACGTATGCACTAGAGATGAACGAATGTGACGCACTGGGATTAAACAGCATTGTGGCAAAAGCTGAGTTTACTAGAATGATACCATACACAACCTTCTTAGCTCCATGAGTGGTCGTCATATCCACATTATTCAATCTTCCTTGGATGTAGTTTCTCTTTGCTTTACTTCCTTGCTCCTATTTCTTCTAGACCTCCTGTTCTTACTTCGGCTGTGGTTGATCCTGGCATTCATGTGATGTCCTTCCAACATCTTCATTGGATTTCATATTCTTCCAAGCTTCTGCTACTTGTCTCTTCACTGGTACCTTTGGTATGTTGGTTTGACCTTGTGGCAAGCACTATTGAAAACTCCTAGGTTGAGTCATTCCTTCTAGTGCTTGTTGTTGCATAGCTACAAGCTTCTCCTTGTCGAATGCAGTCAAGGGCAATGTAGCTTGGTCCTCCTAACCTTTAATATTAGTGGTCTCCTCATTACGATCCATCTATATAGACAAAGATAGAGGATTGAGAATAGAGACAAAGTTTTCATAACAGACAGAGGCTGAAATGAGCATAAATTTTAGCAAATAGCAAGGTTGGAGAGAAAACAAGAACTAAGCAAGATAAAAGCATGCTAAAACATCTAGTTCTAACTATGCTTGCGTCCTATAGTTAGCATTGCTCTGATACCACTTTGTAGCACCCGGTTTTAAAGACAAAACCAGATACACACTATATGTGAGCCCAGGAAGTTAAATCTCACATATAGCCACAAATAGGGGTAATATCAAGAGACAATACTTATTACATAACGTATTAGTAAAAAGAAAATACTTATTACATATCAAGAGTTATTTTATTTAAAGGAAACAGTATTATTTTTAATTACATGTTCAATATATCTGTCAGGTTCATAAACCCAGGGTCCCTCGTGGACTAGCTTCCCAACAAAGGCTCGGCTCAACAGACGACGTTGCGAACGATGTGCAACTCCTAGGCCGGCCCAAATACCTAAACGACAGGCCAGAAGGGCGATCCAATCTCCGATCGGAAGGCCTCGCTAAGGAGGAACAACGCTCGCTTCCGACTCCGGACCGCCTCTCTGACCGGAAAGGCCTGGCCAAGAAGGAATAGCGCTCGCTTCCGACTCTAGCTTATCTCTCCGACCGGAAGGCCTGGCCAAACACTGCTTCCGACTCTGACCTACGTCTCCGACCGGGGATGCATCGAACCCTTGCTTACAGCTCTTCTCCGACTGGAGCAGTCGGAGCTGACTGGGACCAACCGACCACGGACGCCTGCTCGGTGAGGACCAGGAAATGGATGGAGTAAGTAAGGCAGGGCACTCAAGTCGACCGCAATACTGAGGACCGTACTCTGCACATCTGTAGGACAGTAACCGATAGGACATATCAGAAGGGTGTCCTGCAACCCTACCAGGCATGCCAGAACCCAAGTAGTATTGTGGGCACCGATATTTGCCCTATAGTGTTGTGGGCGCCATCAACTCCCATACCAGACAAACGTGGTAAGGCTCCCTCCACGTGCCTCTAGGCATCAACAGTGTTGTGGGCGCCGTCATTTACCATACATGGTGAATACGGTAAAACCTCCCACATGCGTCTGACAACAATAGTGTTATGGGCGCCTACCATCTTCTTGTACCAGATGGCATAAGCAACAAGACTTAGTAGCATACGTACTCTCTCTCTCGCTTGTAAGGTCGTCCCCTTCATCTATAAAAGGGGATGCGCTCTCTCCCAACAGGGGGATCCCTGAGTTCACTCACACACAATAATAGAACCACTAGGTTCAAACCTCGAGCGCATGCTCAAATACTCAGTGCATGTAGGAGCTCCCATCACTCTCGGTCCTTCAGACCAGAGTCCGACCGAACCTCTTGCACCCCCTATCTTACTCCATCTTGTTTGTAACACCACAATAAACTTCGAGCACCTGGGCTCAGGAATAAAGTCACCGATCGACTCAAACTGGATGTAGGGCACATTGCTTGAACTAGTATAAACCCTATGTCATTGAGTGCTAGGCCACATCCGATCACAACATATAACAAAACTACAAATATTTATGTGTTGGTCACTTTCTGCACCGACAGTTGGTGCCGTCCATGGGGAAGACGCTGTACGTTCACACTTTTGGTCATCGGATGGCCCATCTTTCCACCATCTAGAGTGTGATGTCGAGCTAGAGGTTGCCTGAGGTGGTGTTGGTCATCTTTGCCTGAGAAGGGGCAGCTTTCGCCGAAGGAGGTGGCATGCTGGATTCATCTGCGAGGCCTTTTTCGAGATGGAGCCATGTGTGGATTTTTTCTGGTGGATCTTCACCAGGCGAGCCTTGTTGGAGGGGAAGTTGCCCAGGATCATGCTGGTGGAGGGTTCCATGCATGTAGCTGCTCAGGTTGGCCAGTTCATAAAGTTTGGTGAAATCTCTTCCAGCCATGGTGGCCATACCTCAGTGGCAACGTCCCTGCCTAGGAACTGCCTTGACTACATGAGAAGGTGAAGAGCTCCATGCTCTTCTACTGAGCATCTATGGGTGCGACACCCTTGAGGTAACCGTTGCGCTCACCGAAGTTGAGGGAGCGGAACCGAGTGGGGCCCCTATGGCGGTGGTTATGTCCGGCGGCGTGTGTCGTGGCCTCTCCTTTAGCATCGGGCGATGTCGTCGAGCGGCCATAGTAGTATTTGAAGTAGAAGTAGTTAGAAAATGTAATAGCTGAGTTCACGGGTGAGCCCCCATGTGAACAATTTTTGTATCAATGAATACATCAGTTCTTTTTTTGTGATAGAATCACTATCTGTTCCTTGTTTTTATCCTATCATAGCTTTTGTTTTTGTCCTTTCTTTTTCACACCTGCCCATTAGTTCTATAGGCTATAGCTTTTAAGAACCTAGGCATGGCCCACGGGGCTCGGCTACTCGTAACCATAGGTCATGGCAGGGTGTGTTCAGTTAGGAGTAAGAACAAAGTCACGTAGGGCAATCAAAGGAATGGAATGCGCTTCCATTCGGGGACAAGGTTGTTACCATGTGATAGTAAAAAAAGAGAGGTAGTATTTAGTATCGTACTCTCATGGAGCCCCTGAGTGACCCTATCCATAGGGTTCACACCCTTATTCCTAGCCTACGGAGTTGTATCGTTGGGAGAACCTATAGATGTAATCCTGTAGGGACTCACTGGACTCCTGCTGGTAGCTCTTGAGGTCCCAGGAGTTACCAGGGCGGACATACGTCCCCTAGAAATTTCCGACGAAGACCCTCTTGAGGTCCGCCTAGTCGTGGATGCTGTCGTGCAGGAGGAATTTAAGCCATGCCCGAACATGTTCCCCCACGTAGATGGGGAGAAACTAAATGATGAAATAGTCATCATCCACCCCTCCGGCTCGATAGGTGAGCCGAAAATCTTCGAGCCAAATACTGGGGTTTGTCTCCCTGGTGTACTTGGTGATGTTGGTGGGTGGTCGGAAGCGCTGTGGGAACGGCACTCTCTAGATACACTGGTCAAAGGCCCATGGTCCCAGGCCCTTGGGGTTGGGACTCCGATCGTCTGGCCGGCGACCATGCCTGGGGCACGTTTCACCGCTCCCCTCGATGGTTCGGCTAGGACACGTGTCGCCTACCCTCGCTGCTGCTCGATGGACATCATCATCATGTCAAGCCTGATGCTGATTGCTGATGATGCTGCGAGCATCTTGGTGTGGATCAGGCCATCCGTGTACCAACGGTCGGTGCGGAGCAGGTGCTAGATCGGACCGTGGCGCAGCCGCTGCCTCCCGAGCCGCACTTGGCAGCTGTAGCGGTGAGCAGATGGAGCGATCCATCTAGTGCGTCCCCGCTCCCCCAGTGGGGAGGGAGGGCGCATGTAGAAGTCACGATGCGGAGCGTTCCACCTATTGAACGATGACGGCTTCTACCAGTGCTCGGAGGTTCTGGTAGACCGCATGCTCCTGGGGGTCGACGGGCTTGAGAACACCACGCAGAAGCATTGCTGCAGCGGCAATGTTTTGGCTAGCCCGAGCGAACTGTGGGGGGTTGTTCCCCTCATTCATGATTTCGCATTGGACCAGGCGAGCGTGACCCCAGGCGCCACACGCCGGGTCGTTTGCATGGGGCGCAACGTGCTGCACCGAGCGTGCCGACGCAGGTGGTGGCTGGTTCTACCGCCATTGTCGTAGCTCCTTGGCATGCCCTTGTGCGAGCATAAGGGCCCCCACATGTGGGTCTAGAGGGGTGTGAGTCTGCGCAGACTCCACAACCACCGGTGGCTGCCCCAGAGTGTCCGCCATAGCACACTCCCGGGATGGACAGTGGCTAGGTGCCATGTCACCGATGCTGGAGCCGTCGCTCTCGACCTCATTATCCAGGAGTTCGTGGAAAGTGTTGGGAGAATAGCTCGCCATTACCACAAATTTGGATGTGAGAGGGGGTGGTGCCAGCGTCCCTCGAAGCCCCCGAGCGCACGTGTCTGCGGGGGACACAAGGTCACAGGGCAACCGGTCGTACGGTGTTTGCGGTGTGGACAAAATGGTCCCTCCAAATAATCGGCGGGAGATAGTAAATAGAGAGTAAATAACAGTATGTACGTTACTCACAGCAGGGTTTAAGTAGAGAGTTTGCTCGGAATGAAGCATAGATGCCTCGTTGTTGAAGTCATCGTGTGTTTTGGAGCCGATGGAGGATGCCCCTCCAATAGATGTCGGAATGAGTGCCTCCTCACGGAGGTGTAGTACGCCGAGCCAGTCGGCGATGAAGTCTAGGCTTCCGAAGCGGAAGTCCTAGGATGGCTCAAAGACGAGTGGAACCCACATCCCAATAGGTGGGACTATGGGAAACTCTAGGGAGCCAAAGTGAGTCATATCGCTTGAGCCCGCCATGGTGAAGGTGGTGGAAAAGTGGGTCATCCGATGACCAAAAAGTGTTGAACATACAACGTCTTCCCCACGGATGGCGCCAACTGTCGATGCAGAAAGTGACCAATATGTAAATATTTGTAGTTTTATCGTACATTGTGATGGAGGTGGCCTAGCACTTAATGACATAGGGTTTATACTGGTTTAGGCAATGTGTCCTATGTCCAGTTTGAGTCAGTTGGTGACTTTATTCCTGAGCCTAGGTGCTCGAAGTTTGCAGTGGGGTTACAAATGAGAAGGAGAAAGATGGGGGGTACAAGAGGTCTGGTCGGACTCTGGTCAGAGGGGCCGAGAGTGATAGGAGCTCCGCTATGCGCTATGTGTTCGAGCATATGCTTATGGTTTGAACCTGGCGGTTCTGTTGTTGTGAACTAATGAACTGATCGATCTGAATCCACTTAGTTATGTCGGAGAGAGCGCATCCTCTTTTATAGATGAAGGGGATGGCCTTTACAAGTGAGAGGGAGAGAGTGCGTATGTTTACTAAGTCTTGTTGCCCACGCCGATGGGTATGAGGTGATGGTAGGCGCCCACAATACTGTTGAATGTCAGATGCACGTGGGATGTTGCATCGTCCTCTTCTGGTATGGCAGACGTCAGTGCCTACCACACTATTGATACCTAGAGGCATGCAAGGGCTTTTACCATGTTCGCCTGGTACGATAAATACCAGCACCCACAACACTATTGATGCCTCAGAGGCATGTGGCGAGCCTTACCGTATTTGTCTGATATGGGAGTTGATGGCACCCACAATACTGTAGAGGAAAATATCGGCGCCTACAACACTGCTTGCATTCTGTCATGCCAGGGAGGTCACAGGGTATTGTCCTGTAGGTGTATAGGGTATAGTCCTTGGTATTTGTGGTTGACTTGAGTGCACTGCCTTATCCTCTTCGTCCGTTTCCTGGTCCTTACCGAACGGGCATCACCGGTCGGTTGGTCCCAGTCGGATCTGATTGCGCCAGCCGAAGCGGAGTTGTAAGCAGGGGTTTGGTACATCCCCGGTCGAAGAAGCAGGTCAAAGTCGAAAAGTGGTGTTTGGCCAGGCCTTCTGGTCGGAGAGGCCGTCCGGAGGTGGGCTGGAGACCGAAGCAAGCGCTCCGGTCGGAGAGGTGGGCTAGAGTCGGAAGCGGACGCCGTTCCTCCTCGGTCAGGCCTTCCGATCAAAGATTGGATCACCCTTCTGGCCTGTCGTTTAGGTACTTGGGTCGGCCCAAG
Organism: Miscanthus floridulus; assembly: GCF_019320115.1. Classification (NCBI taxonomy): domain Eukaryota; kingdom Viridiplantae; phylum Streptophyta; class Magnoliopsida; order Poales; family Poaceae; genus Miscanthus; species Miscanthus floridulus. Next base: position 79,520,237 of record NC_089583.1, read on the forward strand.
GGCTGCGCGTTTGTTCGCAGCATTCGTCTGCTGGGCCAAGCCTTTGCAGAGAAGCCAGTCCACGAGGGACCTCAGGTTTATGAACCCGACAATAAGTATCTGGGGATGCTAAACATTGATATACGCTAAAGAAGTGGTTTGCTTGTTTGATGGCTTTGCAGTCAATATCTTGTTTGGCATGTGTAGGGGTATTAACCTCTATACCCTTACGGCTAGGCTTGGGCTAGCCCGGATCAGTGGGTTCGGTCCACCAAAAGACGACATGCGGCCCGGCCAACCTGTTCAGAGTCCCGCGTAAGGAGTCAAAACAGATTTGGCGACCAAGCAAGATTCTGGTCGGTTAGAATAGGAATCCTTATCCGGCCATGTATGGCAATTGTAACTGGCTAGGATTAGTTTCCAGATCTGTAACCTTGCCTTCCAGACTATATAAGGCGGGCAGGAGACCCCTCTAAAACATCTCTCATTGACATACAGCAATATAATCAGATGCAGGACATAGGTATTACGCCTTCTTGGCGGCCGAACCTAGATAAAACCTCGTGTCTGTCTTGCATCACCGTCTTGTTTGTAGCTTGCGCATCTGTCTGCCGACAATCTACTACCTTAGGCAACCCCTAGGTAGACTGCTGACCATATTTCATCGATAGTGGCGTGCCAGGTAGGGGGTGTGAGTACTGCTCTCCAAGCAGACAAGATGGTCATCATCTCCGGCTCCATGGCCATGCTGGACAGCCTCACGTTCACCGTCAGCCAGATCACCTGACCACCGGCTTCGATGACTTCATCGCCATGACCACAGAGAGGCGTGGATTCGGCTACCGACCACTGCTTCACCTGCATCGGCTACGGCTCTGACCACGACGGATACGGCTATAACCACGATGGATCTAGCTCTGACCATGGTACATCTAGCTCCGACCACGCCTACATCATCTTCAGCCACGCCGACAACTCGTCATCCGCTTCCCCCGCTACAAAGGGAAGCAGATCAACAACACGACCTGCTCGACTCCATCGATCGGGTCGGCACCAAACTCGCTGAAACCCTAGCTCTGGTAAATACGATTCAAAGTCAACCAAATGAGCAGGTAACCGCTCCCCACAACAGATCTACCCGACCAGTTCAGACCAGTCGTCCTGCACGACTTGGTACAGATCTCGTGGTCATATCTACTCCTGAAGGGCACTCCGCTCGTCGCTGGCTAGCCTCCGCAACGGGTCTCTGGCTCTCTGAGTACGAAGCCTCGATGGAGAACCACCAGGTCCAGCCCTATGGCCTACGAAATGCTGCCTCTAGCTACGCGTATAACCTACAACGCCACTTGGAATCTATGTTTTATGCACTAACCTCAGCCGAAGCCACGCAACTTCATCAACATGATCCAGATCGAAGATTATCAAGAAGGATCCGTCCACACAGTCTAGGAGGGTGACTCTAGCTCCTCGTCCTGGCATCGCATCTAATGCATCTGTCAACACCGAGCTTCAGCATCACGAAGATGATGGCATCAAGTACGATCTGGATCTGCCAGACCACGCCCTGAGGTTTTCACAATTCCCGTCTTTCCTGCCAAGACGAGGGGATTTGATCCATGTTGTTAGCAATGATGAACCGCCAGTAGTTGGCGAAACAGAGCAAGAAAGGACTACACGCGAAGCACGCAATATTGACCGGTTTAATCGCCGACAAATCAAAGCCGAAGCAGACCAGGAGGCGCGACGCATAAGGGTCCAGCCACGCGACCTCAATGATGCTTTCAACAGGGTGGGGGACAAACAGGTCTTCAGGACTCCCAGTGCCAACGTAGCCGTCGCCATGGCGATAATGCAATGGCTACCCAACACCACGGAAACCCAAGCGGTTCGCGATAAAATACAAGCCTATCTGACGGCTGCCATGGCCTAGACCGCAGAGATTGTAAATCAAGTCCGGGCTCCATCCATCTCAGTCGAGTGAAGCCACAGCCACCAGCACCCAAGTCGCTCATGGCCACTCAACCCACGTGGCTCGCGCAACAATGACCCATCCAACAACCGTCAAGGCGGTGGCCATGATGGTGGTTAGGATGACAACCGCCATCGGGAGGACAACCGTTGCGACGTCTAGGACGATAATCATCGAGACAACCGCGACAATCACCATGATAACCACGGTCACAGGGCTAATCCAGATGGCAATCGAGATCGCCGCGATAGCAATAATGATCTCTGCCATTACTACGGTGGACACGATCTGTGCGCTCGCATCAACTAGAGAGCCAACGATCGAGCATCCTATGAAAGCTATCACCGTATGGAGTATGACACTGCCCACGGTCCGCCGGGTTTGAAGCAGTTTACTCCACACCTTCGCCAAGTCATATGACCCAAGAATTTCAAGCTCGAGAAAACTTCAGAAGTACGACGGCAAGGAAAACCCCGAATTATGGGTCATGCTCTATGAAACTGCATGCAGATCAGCCATGGCTGACGAGCACGTCATGTCTAACTACTTCCCAGTCATTGTTGGCCATGCAGGTCACCAATGGCTAGTCAGCTTGCTGGCGAACTACTTTGATTCTTGGCAGGAGCTTAAGCAAGCCTTCATCGACAATTTCATCGCTACTTGTGAACAACCGGGGCAACAAGTACGATCTGCAATGGATCCGAGATCGGAAAGATGAGCCACTGCGCGAGTACGTTCGACGTTTCTCAGAGATGTGCATCAAGGTCCCATCAATCTTCGACAATGAGGCAATCGAGGCTTTCATCACCGGCCTCCGCTTCCACGATGCCCTAAGAGACAAGCTCCTCCGAAAGAGACCTGAATTGGTCACAGCGCTCCTAGCCACTGCTAAGAAAATATGCGGACGCCGACAACGCTAAGAAGATAATTATTGAGGAAGCAGCAAGGGTTCCATGCTCCGACCACCCCCCACACCACGACGACTACCGCAGCAAACCGTGGTCGGAACAACAATTTTGACCGCTGCAACCAGCGCAATGACTCCCGTGACCACCACGACCAACGTAATCAGTGGCGTAACCGCCGTGACGATTACAGGAGCAAGCGTGCTCAGGAAGACGACAGCGAGGTTAATACCATTAAAAGGGTGGCAGACATCGTAATTATGAGATGACTACGCCAAAGCATTGAAAGGGCCCTGCCAGCTCCATCCTAAGTCAAACCATACCATGGAGAATTCTCGTGTTCTCAAGTCTATCTATACGCGTCAACAGGCTCCGGATACATCCGACAAGCCTAACAACGCAGGGGAACAGCGCAACGAGGATAACGACGACGACGATGCAGACCCTCATCACAAGTATGTCAAGCCAACCGATCGCGTGCACACCATCATCGGAGGCAAAGTGTCCATTGAGACCAAGTGGGAACGCAAGCTGCTCGCCTGTGCTTGCTTGAACATGGCCAACGGCGACAACCTCCTCACCGATCCGTGGCTCCCTCTGTGGTCTCACCGCAAAATCTCTTTCAGCAGAAAGGACCAATGGGCCACAATACCTGAGCCAGGGCGTTTTCCACTAGTCCTCGATCCTTGTATCAACAAGGTCTAGTTCGACAGAGTTCTGATCGACGGCGGCAGCTCCATCGATATATTGTTCAAGAACAGTCTGCCCGCCCTAAAGATAGCTTAGGTGGATCTCAAGCCATATGAGGCATAGTTCTGGGGTGTTCTCCCCGGACAGAGCTCTACACCTCTCAGGCAGATCACGCTACCTATGCAGTTTGGGACCCTAGACCACTTTCGCACCGACTACGTCAACTTTGTGGTCGCTGACTTCGACGGCACCTACCATGCTATTCTTGGTCGATCGTCGCTCACCAAGTTCATGGCCATACCTCATTATAGGTATCTGGTGCTCAAGATGCCTACCAAAAAAGGAGTTCTAACCCTCCGATGCAACGTGTATGCAGCTTATACCTACGAGGATGATAATTTCAAAATAGCAGAGGCTCACGACCTCTCTATTCGCATGGCCGAAACCATGCTTGACGCCAAGAAGACCTCAGCCGACCACCTAGAGATCCCAGAGCTCGAGGCTCCATGCAAGAACATCAAGTCCAAGGAGCACAAGGTGATCCAGCTGGTCGATGGCGATCCCAGCAGAACGGCCCTTATCGGGGCCAACTTAGATCCCAAATAGGAAGACGCGCTCATCAGGTTCCTGAGGAGCAACATGGATGTGTTTGCATGGAAACCTGCTGACATGCCCGGTGTACCTCGGAATTTGATCGAACACTCCTTGAATGTCAACGGTAAGGCCAAACCTATCAAGCAGAAGCTATGACGGTTCGCTCGTGACAAAAAGGAGGCGATTATGGTAGAAGTTACACGGCTTTTGGCAGCCAGATTTATCAAAGAAGTGTATCATCCAGAGTGGTTAGCCAACCCGGTTCTTGTATGCAAAAAGAATAATGAATGGAGAATGTGCGTTGATTACACTAATCTCAACAAACACTGCCCTAAGGACCCCTTTGGCTTACCTCGCATAGACGAGGTCGTAGATTCAACCGCCAGTTGCGAGCTCCTTTCCTTTCTTGATTGCTACTCTAGTTATCACCAGATTGCTCTAAAAAGGATGACCAGATCAAGACATCTTTTTATCACGCCTTTTGGCGCCTACTGCTACACGACCATGTCATTCGGGCTTAAGAACGTCGGAGCTACCTATCAACGCGCTATACAAGCTTGCCTCAAAGACGAGATAAAAGACAACCTCGTCGAGGCTTATGTTGATGATATAGTCATCAAAACCAAGGAAGCACATACCCTTGTTGACAACCTGGAACGCACCTTTGCAGCCCTTAACACGTTCCAGTGGAAATTAAACCCAAAGAAGTGCATCTTTGGTGTTCCTTCTGGCATACTACTTGGCAACATCATCAGTTACGACGGCATACGCCCTAACCCAGAGAAAGTCAAAGCTGTCTTGGACATGAAGCCGCCCAAGAAGGTGAAGGATGTTCAGAAGCTCACCGGGTGCATGGCCGCACTCAGCAGTTTCATATCAAGATTAGGCGAAAAAGGATTACCGTTCTTCAAACTACTCAAAGCATCCAAAAAATTTGAGTGGTCGGAGGAAGCAGACGTTGCCTTCACACAGCTAAAACAATACCTTACGTCACCTCCGGTCCTCATTGCTCCAAGAGAAGACGAAACACTGCTGCTTACATTGCGGCTACTAATCGAGTAGTCTCCACGGCCATGGTGGTCGAGCGAGACGAGCCCGGCCACGTCTACAAGGTACAGCAACCAATCTATTTCATTAGTGAGGTACTCAATGAGTCCAAGACCAGGTACCCGCAGATTCAGAAGTTGATCTATGCCATACTGATAACATCCTGAAAGTTGAAACACTACTTCGATGGATATCGTGTGGTGGTCATGACTGAGTACCCTCTGTGAGACATCATTAGCAACAAGGATGCGAACGGGTGCATCGTCAAATGGGCAATGGAGCTATGCCCCCTTTTCCTTAGAGTTTGCAAGCCGCACCACAATCAAGTCTCAGGCACTTGTCGATTTCATCGTCGAGTGGACAGACTTAAGCACGCCTGCCTCTACCAGAACCGACGAGTATTGGACAATGTACTTCGATGGCTCTCTCAACATCGACGGTGCGAGAGCAGGAGTCCTTTTCATGTCACCATCCAAGGAGCAGCTCCATTACGTCCTCAGGATTTATTTCCCAGCATCTAATAATGCCGCCGAGTACGAAGCATGCCTACATGGTCTGCGCATTGCAGTTGAGCTTGGCATTAAACGTCTCTACATCTATAGAGACTCTGCTCTAGTCATCAACCAACTCAACAAGGACTAGGACACAACCAGCGAGAAGATGGACGCATACTGCAAATTAATCAGAAAGCTGGAAGGCAGGTTCTATGGCATCGAGTACATACATGTGGTCCAGGACAAGAATCAAGCAGCGGATGCACTGTCAAAGTTAGGATCATCTCGAGCCAAAATCCCACATGGCGTATTCGTCCAAGACCTGCTCACGTCTTCCATCGAAGAGGAAGATTCCACGGCAGACAAGCCTCCAGACCAGCAATTGGTGGCTACGGTTTCGACATCGAGCACATTCGAGCCACCTCCGACCACTCATGAGCCCGACTGGAGAATACCTTTCATCAAGTACTTAACAGATGGCAGTGGTTATCCTGATCAGACAGAAAATGAGCGCCTGATACGTCACAGTAAGCAGTATCTGCTCATCGATGGCAAGTTATGGTGCAAAAACGCAAGGGAGGAAATCTTGATGAAGTGTATAACCCAGGAAGAAGGCGAACATCTCCTGGACCAAATCCACTCTGGCTCTTGCGGCAACCATGCGGCCTTAAGAACACTGGTCAGCAAGGCTTTCTGAGCAGGGTTCTATTGGCCGTCAGCAGTAGCCGACGCAGAAAAGCTAGTCCGCCACTGTGAGGGTTGTCAGTTCTTCGCCAAGAGAATCCACGTACCAGCACACGAGATCCAGACAATACCAGCCTCCTGGCCCTTTGCATGCTGGGGACTGGATATGATCGGTCCCTTCAAGCCGGCTCCTGGGAAATTTACATGCGTCTTTGTGCTGATCGACAAATTTTCTAAGTGGATAGAATACATGCCTTTGGTACAGGCATCCTCAGAGAAGGCTGTCACATTCCTCGACCAGGTCATCCACCGTTTTGGCATACCCAACAGCATCATCACTGATCTGGGTACTCAATTCACCGGGAACGCTTTTTGGGACTTCTATGATGAAAGGAGCATAGTAGTAAAATACGTCTCGGAGGCGCACCCTAGAGCTAATGGACAAGTCGAGCGGGCAAATGGCATCATCTTGGATGCATTGAAGAAAAGGATGTATAGAGAAAATGACAAAGCTCTCGGAAGATGGCTCAAAGAGTTACCAGCCGTGGTCTGGGGCCTCAGAACTCAGCCCAGTTGTAACACCGGCGTCTCACCGTACTTTATGGTTTACGGCGTTGAGGCAGTCCTTCCAGCAGATATAGCTTTCAGATCAGCATAGGTAGAGAACTTTGACGAAGAAAGGGTCAATGAAGTATGGGAACTAGAAGTGAACAGCGCAGAAGAGAAACGGCTCGATTCTTGTGTACGTACGGCCAAATACCTTGCTGTTTTGTGTAGGTATTACAACAAGAACGTTAAAGAGCGGTTCTTCGTGGTCGGGGACCTGGTCCTAAAGTGGAAGATGAACTAGGCTGGTGTCCATAAACTCGCAACCCCATGGGAGGGTCCTTTCATGATCAAGGAGGTCACACGACCAACATCCTACAGGTTAGCTCACATGGACGGTACTGACGTACCAAACTCGTGGCACATCGACAAGCTTAGACGTTTCTATGCTTAGCTACTGAGATATGTACCCCTCTTGTACTCTCGATTTACTTCAATAAAGCTATTATGATTTCTCTAACCACTCTAATGTGTCACTTCGAATTTTATGGTTATTCTAACTTAGCCAGTAAAAGCCGACCACCACTCCTTCTACGGTTTTCGGAACAGGCCCTGTCTCTGGTTCCTCCCAACACGTGCATGGGATCCGCTCTCTATGTTACGGGTGATCGGTAGGTCCCCCTTGGTTTGACTTGTCCGCGTCTATGTGTGCACAGGTCACGAACCTCACACTCCGACCACATGGCAAACTAGGGCCGCACAAACTTGTCGGGATGATGTGTCGAGCAAAATGGTACAACTAAACAGAATGTTAACATGTTTTCACTTAGTTACACCAACATAAGTTTCAAGCTTAAAAACATTTTATACAAAACAAACAAGCTTATAATGATATACAGTTATGTTATTACAAGCTCGCCTGAAGAGGCCCAAGTTTACAATAACACAACTATTCCCTCCTTCTACAGCTCTAAGCCTATTACATTGACTGGTTGGGGTGCACGGCACCTGCTGCTCGCTGCTTCCAATACCCTACTCAGGTCTTGAGGATTCTTGTGCTGGTCGAGCTGAAGGGGATGGTCCCACCGATTCCTGGCTGGTCGAGACCGCAGGCTTTGTCGGTTGGCTTGCAACTGATGGCGTTTCCAGCTGACTTGTCGATGGCATTCCCTATACAGGTGTTGTCCCACCTCCATATAGGTTAATGTCGCCAATTATCTTTGACGATAGGTCTAGCTGGGCCATCCGAAGCTCCTCCGCCTTGTCTGGGTCTACCTCCTTTGGGTATCCAGCTTCTAGGCGCTTGAGATCGATCAGGGGGTAGTGGGCACGCACCATGCTTAGCACATGGGCACCTATGTACTCACCCGCCTCCTTCACGAACTCTTGGAACCATCCCCATGCTTGTCTGCATCTCTCGACTAGTCCAAGCTGGGGCATCCTTGGCTCTTCCTCTGTGAGCATCGGGTCGATAAGGTCGAGGACGGGCACAATGCCAGTTGCCACTTCTTGGCACCGGTTCTTCCATGTGTCCCGATCCTCAGTGGCCTCGAGGCATCTTGCTTTCTAGCTGTCACGCTCTTTGATCACGGCTTCTAGATGCCTCTTGGCATTGACTTTTAAAACTAAACACCATACAATACATCAAATGTAATGGCACGATAAGACAAGGCAGGAAATAGAATGAGAAAGGTGGTCTGGAATACTTACTTTTCAGTTCCTCCTTCATTTTGGTGGTGTGGTCCTGGAGTTGAGACTGGGTGTGTGCCAGTTTCTCGTTGTCCTCCTTCAGACAACCACACTCTACGGTCACGTGGCTATTCCCCTCTTAGAGGCGGGTTACTTCAGCTTCTAAGCCTGCATTACAGCTGTCACTACCAACAACGCAACAACACGTGTTACACACCTGCTGTGATAAAATGACAACTTACTTGTTTTTCCCGCTCTTTGTTATTAAGCTGGCCGACCAGGTTCTAGTTCTATGCCTCTAGCTCTGCCCTCTCCTGGTCAGCGGCTTCAGGTTGGCGGCGCAAGTGTTCCACCTCGGTCGCCAGTTCTTTATTATTCACCGTGATTCCCTCAATCTGGTCGAAGCACCTCTTTCGGTACTTCACGGTCTTCATCAAGTCCTGCATATAAATAAGCTAAGTCAGACAGATCGACTACATAACAGGGTCAAGTGGTCAAGCCAAACATACCTGGACTTCTATCACCAGACGCTTTGCCGCCCATTCGACTCTTAGGGTCTCTTCGACCTCTGGGATTTCTTCGTGCATAATCCACTCGTCGTTCCGCCAGCGCGACACATATACATGTTGTCGTTTATCTTGGGGATGGCCCAGGATTTCATCTACTTCATCCTCTTCGGCCTCTTATTCAGGGGGCGGCGCTGGTCTGGAGTCTGCAGTCTCCGCGACCACCATGGCTTTCCCATGAGCCGTAGCATCAGCTAGCATGCTCTATGCCAACCCCGGTTGCTGCTCCTTGGCTTGGACTAGTTCCCTTGGCACCAAGGTACCTGCTGTAGTAGGGTTTGTGCTCGGAGCACTTGTACTTTGCTCGCCTGTCTTCTCGACCAGCTGCTCGGGGACTGACGTCTGGTCGCCCGTCTGCTGAGGTTCCAGTGGGATTTCTTCTTCAGGTTCCTCCACATCTGGCCGCTGAGCAGCTCTTTCCGCTAGTACTGGCGAAGCTATGCTACATCTGGCTAGCTGGTCAAGATTTTTGGTGGAGGCCGACCTGATACACCAGGGAAAAGTTTAGAAGACAATAATATTCAATACAAATTATAAGCTTACGTCAAAGTCACAGATACTTACAGCTTGGAAGCACGGAATGACGTGGCGAAGGAGCATCTCTTCGATCGCGCCTGCTCCACGTGCTCGACGGGTTCCACCGGGTCTTTTCTGATGATCGGTATTGGCGCTGGGGTTTGATGCTCAATGCTTCCCTCGCTAGTCCTCTGTGTCGTAGTGGTCGGTGATGCGATTACTGCTGGCACAGAGGAGACACCCTATTCCGTCGACCCCATTTGTCTCCTTCTCTTTTGAGGAACGAGCCGGAAGATGTCCGCATCCTCTGCTTCGTCGTATGAAAGGGGGAAGATGGCTTGGCGTCATTTGTTGGTAGCCAACCATTTGCCAGCAGCTCTAGTCGATGCATCCTCCACAGCCTCGAGTGCCGCCCAGTGGATGTCTTCGGTCCAGGCGCTGGTTTGGGCGTCTGGGCCGGCAACTTGTGGCCAATCAACACCAGGAGGTGGAGACACGAACACTGCTGCCCGGTCACGACCATTACTCTGAGAAGCATAAAGGAGACAACAGTCAATTTCTTGTTACAACATGATTCTATAGGTACAAGGAAGTATCATTTACCTTTGGGGGAGGTCGGGCCAGCTTGAAGGCGTGCTCGATGTCGTTTAACCTGACATAATTAGGATCGGCCAGGTTGAATAGCTCCCCAATCCTAGCCTTGATTTCTATCTTGTCGAGCACCTCTTTCCTGGTCCTTGTTGGATTTGCGCTTCCCTGGTACTCGAAGCCAAGATGTACCCTCTTCTGGCAGGGTTGGATCCTTCGGCTGATGAAGTTCCTGACCACGCTTGGACCATCTAGCCTTCCCCACGGGATCATCCCGAGCAGTTCTACGATCTGCTCCAAGTTCTCAAGCTTCTCCGACCAGCTGTTCTTCTTCTCTGAAATCAGCCCCACGTCGCACAGGGTGATTGTGTTCGGCTCTTCGCGGATGTAGAACCACTTCTTGTACCACTCATCCAGTGAGGTGTTCCAGGGGCAGTGCAAGTATTGGGCTTTCATACCATCACGTAGATTGAGGTAGACGCCTCTAGCTATCTTCGAGCCACTGCTCCCTTTCTTTCGTAGACAGAACAGGTGGCGAAAGAGGTCGAAATGGGGCTAGGAGCCACCATAGGCCTCGCAGAGATGGATGAAGGTGGAGACAAGAAGAATTGAGTTGGGATGCAGATTGCAAATCCCAATCTCGTAATACAAGCAGAGACCCTAAAGGAAAGGGTGCACTGGAACCCCAAAACCCCGTTTGAAGAAATCCTCGAAAACCACAATCTCACCTGGTTGTGGATCGGGGAAGCTTTCTCCTTCCGGCGCACGCCATCCCGCGAGTGCCTTGTTGTGGAGCACTCCCATGGCGACGAGGTCCTTCGATGGTCTACTCATTGCTCCACGCTTCCACCACTCCTTCGCCATGACTCCACCTTTCTTCTAGGCGTCTCTCTTCACCATTAATCTGTCCTTACTAAGGGGGTGGATGCGGTGGCGGGGGGATTGGTGATGATTTTAGAGGAATAGGGTTTCGGCGAGGAGAAGAAGGTTGTGGCGGCGAATGACTATGGGGATCGGTACAAGTAACTTACCAGGTCTATATTATAAATAACAAAGAGCTCCGTCGTTTCGTCCGCACGAGATTCTTGGGAGACGTGCGCATGCGCCACAGATAGTTGTTCACACAACCTCGAGATCTACACCAATAAATGCGCCCCTTCGTTACCAGTGTACGCGCCTCTTCATTGATAGTGTAAGAGGGCCCATACTGACGCACCTCCATACAGGTGCCAAGTGACTGTTTGCCAGAAAAGAGCAAGAAGACAGGGTGCCGCACTATACCCGTCTGCTTTTTTGACCAGACGTGTCAGACTGGACTTGACAGAGAAAGGAGATAAATAAATACACCAAATAATAATACAAGCGGCGTTTGTTTTTTCGCTGCATGTCTTGTACTCAAGGATGGATCAGACCACTACCGTGCTCGGGGATAGCCTAGACCACTGCCGTGTTTGGGGACTGCCCAGACCACTGCCGTGCTCGGGGATTGATTCGACCACTGCCGTGCTCGGGGACTGCTCCGACTACTAATGTGCTCGGGGACTGTCCCGACCACTGCTCGGAGAATGGTTCTCCTCGGCTTCATGTGATTTGTACTCACATACAGTTGAGAGACATTTATTTAGACCTTGCTACAAGGCTCCTACTTCGCCTTCCAGCAAGCTCGGGGACTACGTCGGTACGATGCACCTGCCGGTGCTTCTCGTTTTGCTTGCACGACGATTGGATTCTTAATTAAAGTATCAATTCTTTTTTAGACCCTGGCACTACGTGACTACATCACCTACTACCAGGCTCGGGGACTAAGTGGGCACACTTCACCTTACGGCGAATGTGTTTATTTAATCGACCCCTATGCTTTGAATGATTGTAAGGATTACTAAAGTGCTCGTGTACTATCCTGACCACTGTTCGGAGAATGGTTCTTCTCGGCTACATGTGGTTTGTACTCACATATAGTTGAGAGACATTTATTTAGACCTTGCTACAAGGCTCATACTTCGCCTTCCAGCAAGCTCGGGGACTACATCGGTACGATGCACCTGCTGGTGCATCTCGTATTGTCTGTACAGCAATTGGGTTTTCAACTTCACTAGGAATCCTATTTAGACCCTGGCACCACGTGACTACGTCACCTACTACCAGGCTCGGGGACTAAGTGGGCACACTTTACCTTATGGTGAATGTGTTTGTTTTTCGACCCCTACGCCTCTGATGTTCAAGGACGCTACGCTTCAAGACCATTTACATTTCTTTTCAGAAATACAAGTGGGCACACTTCCCAGGACGGAAATCTTTTTCTTTTTTTAAGAGCACCATATTTCTCCGGCGACAACGGTGGTCAGAGATGTCAAGGATTCGAGCCTTACTTGTCGGAGAGGCTTAAAATGGCGTGTCGCAGCATAATACATGGTGCTCGGGGACTAGCTGTGGGGGTATTAACCCTATACCCTTACGGCTAGGCTTGGGCCGGTCCAGATCAGTGGGTTCGGTCCACCAAAAGACGACGCGCGGCCCGGCCAACCTGTTCGGAGTCCCGCGTAAGGAGTCAAAACAGATTTTGCGACCAAGCAAGATCCTGGTCGGTTAGAATAGGAATCCTTATCCGGCCATGTATGGCAATTGTAACTGGCTAGGATTAGTTTCCAGATCTGTAACCCTGCCTTCCGAACTATATAAGGCGGGCAGGGGACCCTCTAAAAAACATCTCTCATTGACATACAGCAATACAATCAGACACAGGACGTAGGTATTACGCCTTCTTGATGGCCGAACCTGGATAAAACCTCGTGTCTGTCTTGCGTCACCGTCTTGTTTGTAGCTTGCGCATCTGTCTGCCGACAATCTACTACCTTGGGCATACCCCTAGGTAGACTGCCGACCATATTTCGTCGACAGCATGTTTCTAAATTCAGTTATTACTGTGTTAAGATCGATTGAAGTGCAACCCCGTTCGCTTGGAGGGATTTTGGAGGAATCTAGATGAATCTAGAGGAATTTGTGAGAGAAAAACACTGTTTCGGATGAAAAAAGAAGCGAATCAAGCCGGGTTTAAGGGCACGTAGACGGGACCTAAAGTTGATGTGTTGCATATTCTATAACAATTAGTTGTCTTTTCCCAATATTTTTTTGACAGTTCAGTTGAATGGTTGTGAACTAATATGACGCTGCTTATAATTTTCTCTGTATGGCATCCTTTATTTCCTGTTGCAGTTATTAGTTCTATCTTCTGGGAAACAGGCGACTATGAAAACCTTTGAGCGGGACTGGTGATAAAGTGGCGAAAAATCTATTAGTAGCTCTGCCAGGAAAAAAAATACGGTTTGATTAAAAGTGTGCTGGAGTTGCTGCTTTCGGTAGTCAGTCCAGGAGTGTTAAAATGGATGTACATGTACTCTTATACTGTAGCAAGATGTGTCTTTCGAGCATGTTGTGGTTGACAGTGACCTTCACAGACTATTTGCAAGTACTGTCAAAATGATAGGTTTGATGTCCTACTTGGCCGTGCTCCTGGCATCTATTTTATACATTCACTATACTATCCTCCCTTCCCCTGGTCCAGGCCTGGCCCTGTCAAATTATAGACCTGGAGCGAAGCCACAGACGATGAACCCCCTTAATATAAATCTAATAATATAATGATAATTTTAATAAGTGTAATGCATAAAAAAAATTTTATGAAACAACAAAAAAGTTATACATCTTATATTACCTTAAAAATTTCTTCTAACATTTGCTGCTGCGAAGTCATTGATGATGGCCTCAATATCAATTTCATCTAATAATTTCTTCTCGATGCATAAAGTTGCCAAACCATTTAATCTTTCTTGGGACATTACAGACCTCAAATAATTCTTCAATAATTTCAGCTTTGAAAATGTTCTTTCAGCTGAGGCCACAGTCACAGGCATAGTGAATAGGATCTGATAAGCAATAGAAATATTAGGATAACAATCCGCTTCTGTGACAAACTCAAAAATCTCCATAGCAGACATTGGCTTATCTGGCAGAGTAGACTGCATAACAGCTAACTCAGAAATTATATCATTTACATCAACATCCGATGAACCATCTGAAGAGAAAGTTTTTGCAAATTTAATGCAATGGTCTTTTATATCAGCATCATCCATTGCCTTCAAGGATGTTGAATTCATTAGAAATCCGAATTTTTCATTGAATGACTGTAGTTCTTTAAATCTGCTTTTTAATGAACTAATTGCCATATCAACCATAACCAAAAAATAAAAAGTTTCAAAATCCTTCTCAGCTTGCAAGATAGCTTCATTGCATTCAGTTTCATCAAATTGTTTCTTCCTAACAGAACGACGCTTTACTGGAAATGATGCATCTACTCCCATTTCAAGTGCTATTTCTGTGGCAGCAACCACACTATCAGCAAACCCAGTATTTCTGTAGTTCTAAAAGTAATTCACCATACCTTCTATATGTTGCAAGGTAGAATCAACGCACATGGATGGTGATTGCAACTTCTTACTGACAATATTTACAGAGTATAAAATGTCATGCCAAATAACCATACCAAGTATGAACTCATAGCTGCCAAGCACGTCATATAAATTTTTTGCATCACTTCTATCCTTTGGTTCAGTATCTCCATCCTCACTTAGCCACAACAAAGCTGATCTTAGTTGAGGAGCTTGATATCTAATTGCTCGGACACTTTTGATGCGACTCTCCCAACGAGTATTGCTTAATGATTTCATGGTCAAATCTAGAACATGTTCAAGCAAAACATTCCATCTTTTGGTAGAACCTGAAAATAATACATATATCCTCTGCACAATTCCAAAGAATGAAATAGCTTTGTGGCATGATTTAGCCATATCACAAAGAGTGAGATTAAGACTGTGGCATGCACATGGCATATACAAAGCCCTTCGATTTATTTCACGCAAACGACTTTGTACCCCCTTATGTTTTCCTTTCATATTAGAGCCATTGTCATAACCTTGACCTCTAATATCATGAACATTAAGGCCAAATGATTTGATGGAGTCAACTAATACATTGAAAAGCCCCTCACCAGATGTGTCATCCACCTTCAAGAAACCAAGAAAGTACTCCCCAATTTTTATTTTCTCATCAGACATATGAACACATCAAACCAACAAGCTCATTTGTTCTTGGTGACTCACATCTGGGGTACAATCAAGAATAACTGAGAAATATTTGGCCTCTTTAACAATCTTTATGTTGGAGCTTGTAATTCTAGAAGCCATAAGTGCAATCAACTCATTCTAAATTTTATGACTAAGATAATGATATTGTAGCTCTTTGTTTTGAATACGTCTAAGGTGGTCTTGCATTACCAAGTCAAATTCAGCAACCATCTCACAACAAGCTAAGAAATTACCATTCACATCATTGTAAAGTTGCTCACTAGATCCTCTAAAAGCTAAACTGCGTTTACCAAGAAACTTTACAATGGCAACAATTCTTAGTAGAACTAGCCTTATGCGTTCTTTCTCCTTTGTGATTTGATGTTGCAACTCCTTGTCAATTGTTTCATGTTTGCTTAATCTAACTCTCAATTCATTCCAAGAGTTCATGGTGGTCATATGATCCACGCTAACTTCATGCTCTTTTAGTCTTTCACTAACATGGCTCCAATCTCTAAAGCCATCATGCCCCAATGAACTCTTGCGGTTACTAGAACCAAACAACTTACAACAAAAGCAAAACACTTTGTCAACACTTTTTGAATAGACCAACCATTTCCTATCACGTACCTCGCCATTGCTCATTTTTCTAGAATAATGAGTGTATGCAAAATGTCTTGATCTGGCATCCATTGGAAACACAATATTTTCTTCTCTAATAGGCCCCTTCTCCACTAATATGTCCCTTGCTTTGTTATCAAGATTGTCCCAATTTACTGGATCATACATATCAATAGTAAAAATTGGTTCTTCATCAACACAAGTAGATTCCGTCGTAGGAGAATTAAATATGGGCTCATGGTCACTCACATTATTATCATCCGTGTCGATGCCAACATTATCTTCTATACGGCTTTGATCTTCTTGTTGCGTAGTTTGATCCTCCACAACAACTATTGCCCATTCATCTGAATTTCTTGCAGTGCTTGTATTGCTCTTAAAAAATTTATGAATAGATCCCTTTTGTGATTCTTTCAAGGCCTCTATCCTTCTCTTTTTTTTTCTTTTCTCACTTCTAGATGAATGCTTTTTGGGCAACATGACTTCACTGCATATTCAGACAAGTAGTAAGTAATTAAAAAAATATGCCATACTAAATTCAACATGATTGCTACACCATATGGGATTCCTAAACCCAAAATCTAAAAAAGTATAAAGAATAAAGATTGGGGTGATTAAGGGGGCTTGGTCGCTTAGGGCCAAGGGCTAGTTTCTTACCTCCATATACGAAAACCAGCAGGAACAGACAGAGTGCCGCCGGCCGCTCGCACTCGCTCAGAGTCATGATTCGCGAAGATCGCCAAGACGCACGGGATCGCTCACTGCAGCCTCGCACGGGAGTCGCTCACTCGGCACTCGCGCTCGCGTAGGAACAGTCGAACAGAGTAGCGGCCGCACGGCGGAAGGGCACGGAACGGGAGTCGCGGACGCGGAAGGCAACGCGGAGGCGGTGGAGTCTTATCTCGTACGCCTGGTTCTCCTGCCTGTTCGCCTGTTCCTATGGGCCAAATACAAATACTACTACTACTTACCTATTTGGGGTTGGGCCCCCTGGCCTTGAGGGCCCAGTGCGGCGGCCCAGCTCGAAACCCCCCCCCCCCCCCCAGGGCCGGGCCTGCCCTGGTCCATCCTAATTGCCGTATGCTTTTTTGTTGACATATGTTTAGGGCAAGCCAATTTTATTTTTAAAATAATTATTTAGTCCTAAATATTGTAAAACATATGAAGTATTTATTCGCACATACTCTCTACGTCCTAGAAAAAATACAATTCTAGCACAGTGATATGGTTTGATATCTTAAGTTTAATAAATTATAGATAAAAAAGTATCAATATTTATGATATCAAATAAATATCATTAGATTAGTTACGAAATGTATTTTTATAATAATTTAATTTGGAGCCATAGATGTGAATACCATTTGTGAAATATTTTAGCACGCATCATGTAGTTGCATTCCGAGGTAATACTAGAGGTATTAATACTTTAGAACATCATCTATCAGCTGCTTCATTGATGTTTTGCCTATGCTGCTCCGTCCTGCTAGCCCCTCTATCCTACCAAAGGACCAGTAGTATCAGCCCGTCCATATCCTACCAAAGGAGTACTAGTAGTACGGGTGACCCAAACAGTCACTATGTAAAGTACTTGATAAAATTCCTGCTGCATGTATAAAAAAATAAAATTGGTACATGTTAAAATTCCTTCTAGTCACGGCACGAGTTGTGACATCGGAGTTTCAATTGGTACATATTTGTGATATTAAAATCGATATAGTTAGTCATTAGATAGTTTCTTTAGCACTACATTCAAATGAATTTATTATAAAAATATATTTATCTTTTAATCTAATGATACTTATTATACATTATAAATATTAGAATATTTTGGTCATTTTAATAAGTTTGACTTCTCAGAAGGTGAGATGTGTGTATATTTTGGGACGGAGAGAGTAATGACTAATTATATTTGAAAATACAAAATTCATATTTGATTGTGTCTCGAAATCATATAAAGAAACTTTAGAAAAAAAACAAACATAGAGGAGACATATGATTTAAAAAAACAAAATAGGAGGACCATTACAAATATTTTTGGCAATAAGAAATAAGACACTAGGTAGTTATGTCTATCGAGCTAAGCTAACTTTATGTAATTGGTATCCGAAATCTAGTAGTAATGTAAAAAACATCATTAAATTTATTAAGAAAAATATTTATTGCTTTCTTAACATGAAACACCTAAATTTTACATGGTTAAATTGATATTTTCATAGGTGTTAAAAAGGAAAATTAGAAGGACCAATTACAAAGAATTTGAGCAAAGCAATAGTGGTATCTTTATCACGCCGACAATTATTTTGATTTTGATTTTTCTTAGCACTTATTAGTACGCATATGTCCCTACTCTTTCCATTCCAAAAAAATGGAAGTCTGGTTTCTCTAATTTTAAGTTTGATCAAATATATACAATCAATTTTGACCAAATATATACAAAAAATACTAATATTTATTATACACAATAATATCACTAGGTTAATTATGGAATATATTTTTATAATAAACCTATTTGGATGCACTTTTATGCAAATGGTTTCCTTTTTGGTGCACACCATAAAAATTCTCTCTTTTTTGTCTTAATAGTAGTGGAAAGGGCATATCACCTTCATGTAGCACATAGATACTGAAAACACAATATGACTTCAATTAGTTAACGAAAACTCATATCACCTTCATCTTAATTATGATATTTCTTTTTTTTGTAGAAATAACATATTGTAGTATCATAGATGCATATATTCGTTAAATACAGTGTAAATATTCTAAATTGTTTTTGGCCCATCTTTATACTTTTTTTGCTCAATGCGTACACTACTTGGCTACTCATCTGGTTCTCAAGTAATTTGTTTGTTGACCAACAAAAATGTTTTGTTGCATCAAAGTTACTCGCCCGAAAATGCAGGAGAGTTGTGCTTCTTTGCATTAAGAAGAAAGGAAGTGAGAACCCTTACAAACACACCAACGCATCAAATTTACTTAATACTACCTATGTAGCTATTTTATTTGGCATAATGAAAAGCTTGAAGGTGTGCTCATTTTAAGTACAGAAAATCTCATGTAAATTTGAGTTCAAAAAGTTCTCTCCCAACATTTCATGTGGTTGGACTGTAACTGATATTATAGATTGTAAAAGAAACCATTCTATATATATATGTTTTTTAAAAATTTTAGGGAAGTGGTACACTAATGTACCTAAGATGTACTTGTTATTGTGGTGTAAGGTTTTTTTAATAATGTACTTGTTATTTGATATAATAGGATATATAGTTGCGAACATATACATGCGTACATGCATGCATGGATACACCATACATGTACATATTGATCCTTCACGTTTGAAGTTGCATATTAAGCATGGAGAAAAAAGAATAAGAATTTGACATTGAATTTGTGATTGAAGGCACGTGAAATTAACATGGTGTATCTGTGTGGTTTGATTAAATTTAAAAACAAACATGTTCTCTTTTACATGCTTGGTGTACAAATATAATTACTCCCTCCGTCCAAAAAGGATACAAGTCTAGAACAATGCTATGTTAAGGTATGTCAAGTTTGACTAAATTTATAAAAAAAATAATACTCCCCCTGTTCTAGATTATAACTTTGACTTTTTTGGTATATCGAATTTACTATATATCTGAACATACATTATATCTAGATACATAACAAATCCAATGTACCAAAAAAGTCAAAGCGACTTATAATTTAGAACAAAAGAAGTAATATTTATCATACTAAATAGGTATCATTAGATTCGTCATGAAACATAGTTTCATAGTATATTCATTTGACGTCATAAACATTACGATTTTTACCTATATATTTGGTTAAACTTTAGGAACTTTAACTGAGAACATATCTTGGATTGTAATTTTTTTGGACGTAGCACATTCTTGTGTGAACTTGCATTTTTGTTTTGTTAACTCTAGTGCGGCATACCCAATACTCCTAATAAGGGTAACAGGTACATGTTTTTATTCATTGCATTAAAACACCTAGTAGGTACTAAAGTGTCCCAAAATGTAGTACCACACAAGAACACTTGGATGTCGCTTGTAATTTAGGCCCCGTTCGCTGGTCTGAAACTTGACTGAAACTGGCTGAAAAACACTGTTCTGACTGAATTGTTATGAGAGAAAAGCACTGTTCCGGCTGAAAAAACAAGCCGAACAAGCCGAATATAAGGTAAGCCGAACATGGCCTGTGTCACGAATATGCAAAAATGTTAATACCGCCCAAAAATTGTTCTTTTAAGAAAATGTTATTTCAAACATTTTTTGAAGTTTTAATGATAGGTTAGTGTTTAATTAGAGTTTTGATTTTCTCTCTTCTATGGTGCTATAGCCATTTATGAAGCAAATTAAACCATAGGTACATTGCATGGTACGCTCTTATTACTATACCGCATAGTAGTGCACTAGTGTGTGACACACTGTTGTCCTATAGAGGTACAATACAAGCTATTAGACTTTGAATTGTTAGAAATAAATAGAGTAGAACTGGTACACCAAGAAAGATGGCATGCTACTCGGCATGGTCATAGATTAATCAAAGCAATTCTTGTCATCTGTTCCTTAAGCTGACGCATCTCTAGGCAAGTTGAACCTGAAAGGAGATGCATCTTCTTCCTCGTAGAGATCACTGATCAAATCTAGAATAGATTTCCCATCCTAAGAAAAAATTCAAAATTAACATAAACAACAGTAAAAGGACGTACCCAGTGCAAAGAGCTCCCGCTCTGTGCGGGGTCTGGGGAAGGATATTAGTGGCAAGCCTTACCCTCGCCGGTGCAATGCGAGGAGACCACGACTCGAACCCAGGACTTTCCGGTCACAGACGGTAAGACCCTACCGCTTGCACCAGGCCCCAACAACAGTAAGCAAATATAAAAAAGAAAGATATTGTTTAATGTAATTACTAATTAGAATCAATATAAGCAAATATAAAAAAAGAAAGATATTGTTTAATGTAATTGGAATCAATAAGGAATGAAACTACAAAAACATGTCTCCTCAAACACAACAATGGATGGCAAATTTATAAGGTTTTGGGACTATATGGTGTTCAAAGGTATCCAATGTAAATATTTTGACTTTTTTATACTTAGCAGAAAAATTTTGTTGGTAGAATGGGGGTTGCAGCAATGCGGCTACCACCAGTACTACTATGCAGAGCAGTAGCCAGTAGAGGCAAAACAACTAACGAGCTTATGGATGGTACTGATGTGATGTTTTAAAGAATGGATGTATAAATTAGGACTACCAATTTCTGCATTAGGGGTGTTTCCTAGACTTAGTAATCAAGTACTAACATGGAGGAAACAAACAAATATTCATATGTAAGGCAGTACCTTCACCAGATCTAGAAAAAATAAACCTTATATGAATTTTGCCCATTCTGCTCAAAAATAAAATTGGAGCTTTTGCCAAGTACCACCAATCCCTCTAGGTGGGGGAAGGGCACAATCATCTCCAACACAACATAGTAAGATATGAGTTTATCAACCTCCATTTATAGCCTTCATATTTTGCCTGCTCAGCAGCTAATCCAAAATTTAGTCAATCAACAATGTAACTTTGTAAATGTTTAGCAATGGAAAGTATGAAAAATGAAGCTTAGTAAAATGAGATTGCAATGCTTCACAGTTTACAATTATAAAATAGAACAAAATGGAGCACTACAGTTAAATTTTCAATCAATAGATGATCATGCACCATCAACCAGAATTCAATAGAGGAATTTCCAGAAAGTATTATATATTGATATTGAGCACTGTTAATGTACTAAATCACTATCAGCCATCGTCTAGTACCTAAATCTGTAATAGATATGTCAATGTACTAAATAAGAAAATGATGTTTCAATGATTTGACTTCATGAATCCTTCATCACTGTGGACATGCTATCAATCTACTTTGGAGTATGAGTCAAACTCTGCTAATTTACAGTGAATGTGATGTTTGAATTGCTTGCATGAACATATGGTTCTACTATTTCTACAACCTATCAATATAGTCCTATTTTACAAAGGAACTGGTGATTCAATGAACTTGTGAGAAAGCATATTTTTATGTAGTATTCCTAAATGTTCAATTGAATGTCTCGTTCTTTCCAGCAACTACTAACAGATGCTACTACTAGAGCACATCACGTCAGTGTTATGCATGCTTTTTCAGGAAAAAAAAAACCAGTCACACATCCTTGTGAAAAAGGTTATTACCAAAATACAGAACCTAGAAATAATGACAATTTATATTCATAACAGAAGACAAAATTCACTGCTAGAAACCGAGGGACACAGAAAAAAGAAGAATGCTTAACAGTTGATGATGGACATCTCCAATCTCAATTAAGCTTTGCTCCCAATTCCCATTGAGGGGGAAGCAATTTGTATTAATTGATACATGGGTAATATATCTTTTTATTTCTTTGCAGGTTCAAATTTCCAATGCAAGTTCATGGAAGATTTGGAGAGTACCACTCGTTATGTTACTTGGTGACTTTGTGAGAGTTGATTTCTGCACTGTTCCACATCTACACATGTACACAACAACAGTATAGCATCTTATGATGGAGTACCAGCAAACTTGCATAGTAGCAGGGAGGCACTAAAAAGGTCACAAGTTGCTATTTACTTATATGCATCCAAATAAGTACAAGATGGGGATTGACATCACAGGGAGCTGCATCCAAACAGGGACAAACGTGTTAAAATGTAATGAGAACAAGAACAGAAGAAAAGTCAAGTGGCACTAGATAACCACATTTGCAAACTTGATTTGCCTCTCTTTATAGTATACAGCTATCTATCATACGAAAAATTTATTTATTGCTTTCTTAACATGGACCGCCTAAATTTTACACTGTTAAATGAATAAATTACATTGAGCATTAATCTGTGAAAAAAAAACTATAGGAGATATATATGACTTAAAAGTATGTAGTTAGGTGTTAGAAAAAAAAAACAAATTAGGAAGATCCTTACGTAGAATTTGAGCAATAGGACACAAAACAGTTGGCCTTGTTTGGTACAGCTTACGTGGGAAGCGCTTCCCAGATAAGCTGCACAAATAAAGTAAAAGCGGCGGTCAAACTAAGCTTGTCTGATCCAGCTTCTGTAGATGAGAGCGGTGAGAATAAGCGCGGCCGAAATCAGCTGCAAAAAAGTGTCTCGTTTGGCTATTGGTTTCAGCTTATTTTGGCCATAAGCAGCTTATAAGCTGTACCAAATAGGCCCACTAGGTACAGGTTTGCGAGCCGGTCGTAGGCCTATATGGTAAGTAAAGGATTAAATGAAAACTGTAATTCCAATACGACTGGCTGATTAAATGAAAACTGTGATTAAGGATGTTATGGCAAGCGGAGCTGGTCCAGGAGTCCATGTGGTTAGGATTACTCCCTCCGTCTCAAAATATCTATCGTTTTCGCTTTCCGAGAAACAACTTTGACAAAATATATATTAAAAAATATTAATATTTATGGTACATAATTGGTATCATTGGAAAGATCTTTGAATCTAGTTTTTTAATAAATTTATTTGGAGATACAAATGTTGCACGCATTTTCTACAAATCGAGTCAAACTTGTGGCACATAAACCAAAAGCAACAGATAATTTGGGACAGAGGGAGTAGTTAGAAAAGAGATAAGTTAGGAAAGGGATAAGATAGATTGATTCGGTTAGGATTATATTACTTAAGGGTCAAGTAAGTTGTCTCTATAAAAGAGACCATCATGTATCAGTTAGAGTCATTAGGGAAATGGATAAGTTCCGGTAAGAAAACCGAATGACATTGGTGCTATTATTTATGACTAGTTTTTAAGACGTGTTCAATCCAAGTAGCAAAAGACTTGCTCAGCCTCTAAAAAGAGCATCCTTAACACTAATCGGCCAATGCCCAAGTACTAGTAAATTAAATATTTACCGTAAAAAAAAGGGGCGTACCCAGTGCAGAGAGCTCCCACTCTGTGCGGGGTCTGGGGAAGGGTGTTAGTGGCAAGCCTTACCCTCGCCTGTGCAATGCGAGGAGATCACGACTCGAACCCAGGACCTTCTGGTCACAGGCGGTAAGACTCTACCGCTTGCACTAGAGCCGCCCTACAAATATTTACCATAAGAGAACTAGTGAAAAAGCAACTGAATTTGATTGGAACAAAAATGAACAAGTACATAAATGTGCCGATCTTGCCCGACAAAAAATGGATTCGTTTGAGAAAAAAAAAACTAATAGGACATAAGAACGATCTAAATGGAATGAATCTGAATATAAAAAGGACGAATTTTTTACAATTTAGCTCTGACTCTGTCTAGAAAAAAGGGCTCGATAGAAAAATCTGGTAACAAACAGCTACGTAGAAAAATGGCAGGGACAATGTGGTCTGAGATTCTG
This sequence comes from Miscanthus floridulus, assembly GCF_019320115.1. Classification (NCBI taxonomy): domain Eukaryota; kingdom Viridiplantae; phylum Streptophyta; class Magnoliopsida; order Poales; family Poaceae; genus Miscanthus; species Miscanthus floridulus. The sequence continues at coordinate 79,544,634 of NC_089583.1, forward strand.
AGAAAAATGATATCAGGAGAGATTCTTTTTAAGAACTCTGAGCAAGACTACAAGTTGACAATATCAGTGGACAATACATGCTGCATATGTTGACAATATTCAATCTCTAGATAGATAGTTAACTTTGCCTCACTAGGCACCACCTACTACGACCATGATAATCATGAATAATTTCTATCATCCTCATGATACAAAGAACAAAGAGCCATAATTAAACAGGCATAGGAAGGTACCTTCCACCATAAAGAAACAAAAATAGGGTAAAGAATGAAGCTCCAATAGTTCAGCATTCTGTACTAAGCTCCAAGCACGGTGTGCTAGTGGTCTCTACATCATGAAATAGAACATTATTAATATTGAGTAACACTAATACCAGTGAGAAAAAGATGTGCTCAGCATCTAAAAAAGCATCATTAGCACTTATCTGTAAGTGCCCAAGTCCTACTAAATTAAATGTTTACAGTGAGAAAACTTTTGAAGAAAGTAAAAAACAATCGAATATGAATGGAACAAAAATGAACAGCAAGTAAGATGTTAACCTCATTGAGCAACTAAAGCAGCTTAGCAAAGACATGCATTTTCTGTTATGATTAATGATCATACACTAATTTTTTAGGCACCTTAAATCCAATTAGCAAAAGACATGCTTAGCATCTCTAAAAAACAACATCATTGGCACTCATCTCTCAGTGCCCAAGTCCTACTAAATTAAATGTTTACGGTGAGAAAACTTGTGAAGAAAAAAACTGAATCTGAATGGACTTATCTGAATGGAACAAAAATGAACTCTGTAAGATGATAGCCTCAAGCAGCTTAGCAAAGACATGCAGTTTCTACTATGTTTACATATACTAAATTTTTAGTCTTCTTTAGTATAATTAGCAAAAGATGTGCTCAGTGTTAGCCTACAGGATCACCGGCTCAGGTGAGACTAGTCTTGCCGACCACGGCCGAGCACGACCGAGGCTGTCCGACCACACACACTATGGCATGGCTCGAGGTAGAAGAAGAGGAAGAACAGAGTACACACACAGTATAAGCACCAGCGTTGGCTGGAGCCCTGTGTAGGAGATGGCAAAACTGAACTCTCTTTGTTGAGTTGCAGTGGCAAACTATATATACAACTCTATCCATCTAGTCCTAGTACAGCGCACATGCTGCAACAGTAACTAGATAACACAGTAGGACTGACTTCTGCGCCTGTCCCTGCATGTGGCTACAGTGCGACAGGTGAGCCGTTCGGCGTCTGCCTCTGCAGCGGCTATAGTACCACAGCAGGGGGCCTTTTCGGCGCCGCCTTCCCTTGCTGTGTGTTCACACAAGGAAGCAGTAGATTATCTAACACTCAGCATCCAAAAAAATCATCTTTGGCACTTATGTCAGATGGTTGCACACTTGCTACAGCTCTGAAACTTGGTAGTGCTATTGTTATCCGAAAATAGTTAAAGTGGCAAATATTTAGTAGTGGCAGGGATTTACTCTCTGATACTTTCACAACAGGGTATTTGCAATAATGAACAATGCATATGATGATGCAAGCAAAAGTTGGCTTAAAATAGAAGGCTGGTGCTCACTGTACATACTAGCTCCGAAAACATCAACTCTAAAAGATTATGTACAGGGCATGATAGGAAGCAACTACCGTGAATAGAGATGTTAGATGCAATGGCATTGTCAGAACAAAACATGACATTTCTTCTTTTTCTTTGTTGTGAAATACCATCTGGGTGATCAGACGATTATTGCAATATTGTGATAATGTGATAATAAAGCTGAGAGCAAAAATATAATGAATGGTCAGAAAACTTGCTGAGCCAACATTTTAACTTATGACGGCCAGATTGTATTGTTTATTAAAAAAAATCTGCCATCCATAAATAGTACTCAATGTGTTTGGTGAGCACTTCTAAAGCAGTAAGAAAAAGCATGGCAGCTGAATTAAAACCCTTTTAGTCTTTATTTCTCATAAGGTCATGGCACCAACCAAATGGCATTGGTGCTATATGGTAGTACCAGTGTAACGCAATGTTTTTAAAGGGGTATGCATTACAGTTGTTAAAATAAAAGGAATGTCCTTCAGGATCAGATTCTATATATCATAAGAAAGATTGTGAACTCTATTATATCCTCAACTGAATGTCCAGCATTACAAAAATAATTAAAATTAAAATCTTAGTGAATCCTGATCTGCATAAAAATTCCTAAAAAGAAGCTGTACATATATACCAACGAAATGATTAAAAAGAAGGTGTATATACCTAAAAAGTATTGTGTATATATACACTATCAGAACAACCAAGGATCTAAAACTAATTATTATCATAAAAATACTAATCTAAAAGAGTAAAGAATTGACGTGGTGATTAGTTGTCTGCATTTATACCTGGAACTGGATTGAAATCCAAATCCAAAGTATAGAAATCCATGAAAGTCCAGACGTGAAGAATCCACACCCAATCCTGTCCAATTTAAAGCGCAGAAAATCCTATCATATCCAGTCCATTCTCTGGACATCCGAAGTACATCCGTAATCCAATACGCATAAACGAATTGTGCTTCTTCCTGAGCACGTAGCGCCTGGCCGCCGCCCTCGCCGGGCGCGGACGCGGAGGCGTGGATGCAGTAGGTGGGGTTGGACTGGCCGTGCCCGAACTGGGTCAGCGACAGCGCCGGCGTGGGGCCCGAGAAGGCCGGGACGTCAGCAGCTAGGTAGCGCAGCAGCGCCGCCTCGTCCAGCGCCGCCGCCGGGTCGACCGGAAGGCTGAGAAGGTGGAGGTCACAGACGCGGCGCACCTGTTGCCAGAACTCGCCGCCGGTGGCCTTTAGCGGCTCCTCCGGGGCGGCCGCCAAGGACGCCGCGAGGGCGTGGGTGCGCCGCGCTGTCGCAGTGCCGTAATCTGATCAGCAGGCGGAGATGGTTGAGGAGCGCACGCCGTGAGTGGATGTTTGGACTTTCTGTGCTGGATATCCACAATCCTAATCGTGTATGGGTTTTAAATCCAGGCATTATCCAAATCCAAACAAATCCAATCCAAGGTAGTCCATGAAGAAAATATCCGATTATACTTTGGATAATCTAAATCCACTTCCAGGTTTATCTGCATTGCTGTATATTATCATTTTTAATGAAATCATATGCTAAATATTATAAGAAATATTTGAACTGTAGTGTCGGGTACCATAAAACGGGGTACCCCGAGCATACACCAAAAGGGGTACTCAAATCCCATCAACAACAAAGCTAGAGGGTAAGCCATGGGCTCATCACCAGCCCCGTCCGAGCCCATCAGGCTCTCCACCTCGCCTCGGGCCTCGCACGGGAGGTCTCGGCGCCCTGACGCAATCTCCGCCTCGCGCGAGACCTCTCGCGAGAGGTCTCGGCAAGGAGCCCAATTTCCGTCTCGCCCGAGGCCCCGTGCGAACAGCCTCAAATAAAAAAGCTATTCTTCGTATCGCTCAAGGCCGGCTTGTCAACAACCCGTCGCTTCCGCCTCGACCGGTCTTCCCGACAGCATGTCATGTCCCATTAATACGTCAACCACACCCGCAATCTCAGCCGGATGACGGCTCGACACCACGGAGTGGCCAACGGGACGTGAGGTCGCATCAGCGCCATACCGGCTGAGACAGGGCACGGCGGGGATTATCGGCAACTGTATTCTGACGCTGTGCCCACGATCGACGCCCGCACCACACTATACCCCGCGATCCCCGCCTCGAAAACAACACGACATGGGCAGCTTGGCCGTGTCATCATCGCCTCCGAACCAACACACCAGATCAACCGCTCCCTCCGGGCCTCGGCACTCTGCACCAGGGTCTCGGCTATCTCGAGATTCACGTCTGCCGAGACCCCCTGTCGTGGTTCGGCCTCGGCACCGACCAAGCCTCGGCCTCGCGCACAGTCAATCCACAGCGACCCGCACGCTGACCGTTGCACCCGCTCCGAGGCAGCCCTGGAGCTCCCATGACGCACAGGATCGAATGTGATCAGCACGCCACCCCAGTGCTCTAAGGACGGACCACTCCGATGACTACGTCGCCACAGGAATAGGCTACAGGGCTCGGACACGCCGCCTCTGTTCATACGATACCGTATAGTTAGCATATGTACTACCCTTGTCCTCCCTTCAAACTATAAAAGGAAAGGACTTAGGCCATTTTTGAGGGGGAGACAGGTTCTCACAAAGAGCAACACTCTGTAACACGCGCACTTCCTTGCCTCTTGAGAGCAACGTCTCAAGCAGCCCGCATCACTCCCTGCCGAGACCTGGGACTGGCTCCCTCTCTCACCTAGCTTGTAACCCCCTACTACAAGCACTTCGGTGTAAGGAATACAAGATCAATCTCCCAGACTGGACGTAAGGCTCGAATTGCCCGAACCAGTATAAACCTTGTGTCTCTTTGCATCACCATCTGGAATCGGGAACTCGCAGAACAAATTCACTAGTTGGTTGAGGACCCCCCAGTCTAAAACACCGACAGTTGGCACGCCAGGTAGGGGCCTCTGTGTGTCAATTTTGTCATCCCAACAAGTTTCGGATGGTAGACCCCGTACGACCGCTGTGTCTCAGCACGGTGGTCTGGTTTGGGAGCCTGGAGTTCATATCTCTAGGGCACGAGTACGACATGGTACTTCTCACACCCCGAGCCCCGCCTGCCGACGACGATGTCACGCATCGACGGCCCAGGCGCAGGCGGCGCCTAGGCGGCCATTCTCGTCGTGCTCGCCAGGCACGACGCAAGCAGGGTTACCCCGATGCCACGCAAACCCAAGGCGATTCGCCGCTCTCCGATGGTATCCCACGACCAGCTGTTGGCACAAGGCCCCTGATTGGAGGCCTGTCTAGCCTAAGCCTGGATAAGGGAAAGACGCCGGTGGCACCCGGAGATGCCCCGACATCAAGCTCCGCTCCGCCGCTCTCTGAGGAGCCAACTCCGGCGGAGCGGAGCCTGGCGACGGCGCCTTCTCCATACCCCTTTGGGTTGAGAAATGTCGCCGCCTCTTATGCTTACGCCTACGCTTCCGCTCACAAGGATCTCTCGGAGCGCCGCTAGCGCTTCGCTTTCAACTTCGACACCGCCGCGTCAACCCACACCCACGCCGACTCCTCGGAGGAGGACGAGGCATGGGCCAAAGCGGATTTCTCTGACCTCCACGACCACAAAACCATACGTCGCTTCTTGGCCGTAAGTGACTATTGCTTTGGCTACTCCAATTCTGACGATGAAGGTACTTACGATCCCACTCGTGAGTGCTTCCACGTCGGACTTGGGATGCCAAGCATGGGCGACAAGGACGAGGGGGCAGACAACCGCACTCCGCTTCATCAGGGAATGGGCGATGCTATGCCTTCGCGCATTGTCCTGCCTGTAGCACGGAACGAGAACCTTGCCCTCGGACAATTCTGGCGCCCGGACCTAGAACAACTCTGCGAGCTTCGGGCCAAGTTCGAGCAAGATTGACTCCTTCTGCAACAGCTCCGAAGCACTCTTGAGCAGGAGCAGCAAGGCCGCAGTGACGCAGAGGAGCCCGACGACGGGCTCATGACGTGCACCATCGCATCAACAACGATGAAGGGGACGATCGTCCCCCAATCTTCAATCGCGCTAGCTAGAATGTCGCGGTTGTGATAATGCTAGTGCGCATGATGCCTGAGCCCTCCACCATGGAAGGATGACAGGTTCGTTGTGAGCTCCGAGATCTCCTCGAGACCACCGCGATGCAGCAGGCCGAGAGTTCTGCCTCCAGGCGGCGCGGTGCTGTCTCGGACCTCCCCACAACACCGCATCGGTAGGATAGGGAGGCCTCGGTTCGTCCCGAGCCTGCTCAGGCGCCGACCATCAACAGGGTCCCCCCGGTCCACGACCACCTCGACAACCGATGCGAGGCCTAGGGCGACCACGAGGTGATCGGCCGGCGATGGCGCCATGATGGGGAGGGGCCCGCTCGAGGCTACCATCCGCATCGAGGCAGCCGATATGACAGTGAGGAAGACCATAGTCCTTCTCCTAAACCACCTGGCCCTCGAGTCTTCAGTAGAGCCATCCACAATGCTCAGTTTCTAGCCCAATTTCGCCAGCCAGCCAACCTCACCAAGTATAGCGGTGAGACCAACCCCGAGCTCTGGCTTGCCGATTACTGCCTGGCTTGTCACCTAGGCGGCACCAACGATGACTGGCTCATCATCCGCAACCTTCCCTTGCTCTTATCAGACTCGGTGTGAGCCTAGCTTAAGCACCTTCCTCCCTCTCAGATCCACGACTGGCGCGACTTGGTTCGAATCTTCGTCGGGAATTTCTAGGGCACATACGTGCACCCTGGAAACTCCTAGGACCTTAAGAGTTGTTGCCAGAAACCAGACGAGTCTCTCTGAGACTTCATCCGGCGCTTCTCTAAATAGTGCACTGAGTTGCCCAGCGTCGGTGACTCAGAGATCATCTAGGCTTTTCTCTCTGGCACCACCTGTCGAGACTTGGTCTGAGAATTAGGCCAAAACATGCCGCGCTCGCCCATCGTGCTCCTCGACATCGCCACCAACTTTGCCTCAGGCGAGGAGGCTGTAGGGGCCATCTTCCCCACAGACGATGATAAGGGGAAGCGAAGGGATGAGGCCCCCGAGGCCTTGGTTCCCCGCCTCCCCAAAAGAAAGAAGAAGGATCGCCAGGGGAAGCGGGCCGTCCTCGAGGCCGATATGGTCACGACCGCAGAACGCAAGAATCCTCGAGGCCCCAGGGGCCTAGACCTTTCGACGACATGCTTATGAAACCCTGCCCTTACCACTAAGGCCCGGTCAAGCATGCCCTCGAGGATTGCTCCATGTTGTGGCGTTACTACGCCAGGCTCGGGCTCCCCGACGACGACGCCAAGCAGAAGGGCGCTGGCGACCGAGACGATGACAAGGATGATGGGTTCCTCGAGGTACATAATGCCTTCATGATCTTCGGTGGACCCTCGGTGTGCCTTACGGCACAGTAGCGAAAGAGGGAACGCCGAGAGGTCTTCTCGGTCAAGGTGGCCACTCCTCGATACCTCGACTAGTCTTGGGAGGCGATCACCTTTGATCGAGACGACCACCCCAACCATGTTCCGAATCCCGGGCAGTACCCACTTGTTGTCGACCCGATCATCGGCAACACCCAACTCCTCAAGGTGTTGATGGACGGAGGCAGTGGCCTCAATATCCTATACGCCAACACCCTGGAGCTCTTAGAGATCGATCGATCGAGGCTCCAAGGCGACACCGCACCCTTCCACGGCATTGTGCTAGGGAAACGCACATGACCCCTCAGGCGCATCGACCTTCTCATCTACTTCGGCACCCCCTCCAACTACTACAAGGAAGTCCTTACCTTCGAGGTGGTCGGGTTTAGGGGAACCTACCACACCATCCTAGGGCGGCCGTGCTACGCCAAGTTCATGGAAGTCCCCAACTATACCTACCTCAAGCTCAAGATGCCAGGCCCCAGCGGTATCATCACGATTGAGTCCACGTATGAACATGCATACGACTACGACGTCGAGTGCATCGAGTACGTCGAGGCTCTCGCCGAGGCTGAGACCCTCATCGCCATCCTCGACCCACTCAGTGGCAAGGCACCTGACTCCAAGCGTCGCGCAGGGGCGTTCAAGCCCGTGGAGGCCATCAAGCTTGTCCCGGTCGACCCCGCCTGCCCCAATGACCAGGCGCTGAGGATCAGCGCCACCCTCGACATCAAATAGGAAGTCATGCTTGTCGACTTCCTCCGTGCGAATGCCGACATATTCGCATGGAGTCCCTTGGACATGCCAGGCATACCGAGGGAGGTCGTCGAGCATGCCTTGGACATCTGAGCTGGCTCTAGACCAGTGAAGCAACGCCTGCGCCGCTTCGATGAGGAAAAGCGTAAGGCCATCAGTGAGGAGGTGCAGAAACTCTTGGTGGTCGGGTTCATCAAGGAAGTGTCCCACCCAGAGTGGTTGGCTAACCCCGTGTTAGTTAGGAAGAAAAATGGGAAATGGAGGATGTGTGTAGACTACACCGGTTTGAACAAAGCCTGTCCAAAAGTCCCCTTCCCATTACCCCAAATCGATCAGATCGTTGACTCCACTGCAGGGTGCGAGACCCTGTCTTTCCTTGATGCGTATTCTGGTCACCATCAAATCAAGATGAAAGAGTCCGACTAGCTTGCGACTTCTTTCATCACCCCATTCGGTATGTACTGCTACGTGACTATGCCTTTCGGCCTCAGAAACGCAGGGGCCACATACCAGCGGTGCATGACCTAGGTCTTTGGTGACCACATTGGGCGGACCATCGAGGCCTATGTGGACGACATCGTGGTCAAGACCAGAAAGGCCGAGGATCTCATCGACAACTTAAGGATAGCCTTCAAATGCCTTAGAGAGAAGGGCATCAAGCTCAATCCCGAGAAGTGTGTGTTCGGGGTCCCCCGAGGCATGCTCTTGGGATTCATAGTCTCCGAACGCGGAATCAAAGCCAACCTAGAGAAGGTCTTGGCCATAACCAATATAGGACCAATTAGAGACCTCAAGGGAGTACAGAGGGTCATGGGATGCCTTGCGGCCTTGAGCCGCTTTATCTCATGCCTCGGCGAAAAAGGCTTGCCTCTGTACCGACTCTTGAGAAAATCTGAGCATTTTTCTTGGACCCTCGAGGCCGAAGAAGCCCTCAATAGACTCAAAGCGCTGCTCACAAATCCTCCCATCCTAGTACCCTCAGCCAGAGACGAGGCCCTCTTACTCTACGTCGCCGCAACGACCCAAGTGGTTAGTGCTGCCGTAGTAGTAGAAAGGTAGGAAGAGGGGCATGCTCTACCCACCCAACGACCTATTTACTTCATCAGCAAAGTGCTCTCTGAGACCAAAACGCGTTACCCCCACATCTAGAAGCTGGTCTACGCCATAGTCCTAGCCCAGCGCAAGCTGCGTCACTACTTCGAGTCTCACCCAGTGACTGTGGTATCGTCTTTCCCTTTGGGAGAGATAGTCCATAACCGGGAGGCCTCAGGTAGGATAGCCAAGTGGGCCGTCGAGCTTATGGGGGAAGCCTTGACTTTTGCGCCTCGGAAAGCAATTAAGTCTCAGGTCTTGGCCGATTTTGTGGCTGAGTGGACCGACACCCAACTACCACCTACTCAAGTCTAGACAAAATGCTAGACCATGTACTTCGACGGGTCTCCGATGAAGACCGGGGCAGGCATGGGTCTCCTCTTCATCTCGCCCCTCGGAGTACACATGCGCTACATGATGCGGCTCCACTTTGCCGCCTCCAACAACGTGGCTGAGTACAAGGCCCTCGTCAACAGCTTACAAGTCACCATCGAACTTGGGGTACGGCGTCTCGACGTCCGGGGCGACTCGCAGCTCATCGTCGATCAGGTCATGAAGGAGTCAAATTGCCTCAACCCCAAAATGGAGGCTTACTGCAAGTTGGTGCGTTGCCTAGAAGACAAGTTCAACGGTCTCAAACTAAACCACATCACGTGGAAGTACAACGAGGCCACCGATGAACTAGCAAAGATGGCCTCGGCATGGGCTTCGGTCCCCCCGAACATCTTTGCCAGGGATCTCCACAAACCTTCCATCGACTACACCTCGGTAATAGAGGAGGGCCCACCTATCGAACCCACGACAGGGCTCGATGCCCCTCTGCTGATGAAACTCTCTCTACCAAACCCAAGGTCATGGAAATCAACACTGAAGCCCCCTAGACTGACCAAAACGCGGATTGGCGAATCCTGATCCTTGATCGGCTTAATCGGGGGGAGCTTCCTAGTGATAGGACCGAAGCTCGATGGCTTGCACGCCGAGCCAAATCTTATGTCCTCTGCAATGATGAATTGTATAGGCGAAGTCCCTCTGGTGTCCTTCAATGATGCATCACCACCAAGGCAGGCCAAGCCCTGCTTCAGGACTTGCATGCAGGGGCCTGCGGGCACCATGCGGCGCCTCGGATGCTCGCGGGAAACGCTTTCCGCCAAGGGTTCTACTGGCCGACGGCGGTCGCCGACGCCACCAAGCTAGTATGCTCCTGCGAAGGATGACAGTACTACGCTCGGCAGACACATCTCCTGGCCCTGGCCCTCCAAACCATCCCCATCACGTGGTCGTTCGCTGTGTGGGGGCTCGACATGGTCGGGCCTCTGCAAAAGGCCCCCGGGGGCTACACCCATCTACTGGTATCAATCGACAAGTTCTCCAAATGGATCGAGGCTCGTCCGATCAATCGAATCAAATCCGAGCAAACGGTGTGGTTCTTCACCGACATTATCCACAGGTTTGGGGTTCCTAACACCATCACCACCGACAACGAGACACAGTTTACCAGCAAAAAGTTCTTGACGTTTTGCAATGACCACCACATCTATGTGGTCTGGTCGGCTGTAGGACACCCAAGGACCAATGGCCAAGTAGAACGTGCCAACGGCATGATCCTACAAGGCCTCAAGCCAATAATTTACAATCGGTTGAAGAAGTTTGGCAAGAAATGACTCGCCGAACTCCCATCGGTCATCTGGAGCCTGAGGAACACTCCAAGCCGAGCCACAGGGTTCACGCCTTTCTTCCTGGTCTATGGGGGCCGAGGCCATCCTCCCCACTGACTTGGAATATGATTCCCCAAGGCTACAAGCCTATAACGAACAAAGTAACCGCACCACCTGAGAGGACGCCCTCGACCAATTGGAGGAAGCCCGAGACGTCGCGCTGCTGCACTCAGCTAAATACCAGCAGACCCTATGGCGCTATCAGGCCCAGCGCGTCTGAGGCCGAGACTTGAAGGTAGGCGACCTGGTGTTGAGGCTAGCACAGAGCAACAAGGGCTGCCATAAGCTGACCCCGCCATGGGAAGGACCGTACATCATCGCCCAAGTACTGAAGCCCGAGACCTACAAGCTAGCCAACGAGAAGGGTGAAATCTTCACCAACGCTTGGAACATAGAACAGCTACATCGCTTTTATCCTTAAAATTCCAAGCATTGTATATATTGTTTCTCGAAATACAATTGAAACCTGTTTTTAGTTGTTCTAATTTCTCAAGAAGTTCCCTGAGCCTATCGTTGGTCTTGGCAATACGATGACACTGTAAGGGAGACTCAGCTCTGCCTCCGCAGAACCAAATCTCCCTTAGGGCTAGAGGGGGATTCCCCCTAAAGTCCCACGCACCATTTTTTAGTCGTCTTTTGAAAAAATTCCTACGCCAAACCCTCTAGCACACTCTGATGAATCGGTTGCGAAAAACCCAAGGACCAAAAGCCCGACTCAGGGCTAGAAGGCCGGTTGAGTCATGAGACAGTCCCAAGCCTCTAGGCTACGGTGCTCTCTCACCACCTTTTGCCTAGGGGACGGCTTAGGCTCCAAAGAGGTTTTTTGCAAAGAAATCAGATCGGAGACAACAAGAGGGCAGAGGCTCAGAAATACAAGACGAATGATTAAAGAAACACGAGTACTTTAAAAAGAAAGGCCTCGATGGCCACAAGCGTTACGATACAAATCTAATTCCTACTCTATTTACATGGCCACTAGGGCCCAAGTCAAGGCTCAACACCTCCGGCATCGGCAGACGGTGGGGGAGGGACCACCTCCTCTTCAAACAATGTTGCCAGCGCGGTGCCAGGGCCTTCCGCCGCCTCCAACAGCTTCGTCACCACCTCATTGGCCTCGTCGTCATCATCGGGCAAGACATAGCCATCGCTGATGGCTTGAAGGTCGACACCAATGTAGTGTGAGGCGATGACGGCCAGTGCGCACTTGACGCCCGTGTGCAGCGCTCCTCAGAGCTGCTCATGCACTTGACCACTTAGTGTAGTTAGATGGCTCCCAAGGGAGCTGCCTGACTGAACCCCCTCGACCGCCAGGGTGTCACAGGCGGCACGGGTGGCACTCTTCAGCGCCTCGTGCTCCCCGATCTTGGTCTCAAGCACCGTCTGCACCACACTGGAAGCCTCGGCTGCTCGGGTAACCTCCGCCTCTAACTCTGCACCACAGAAAATGGAATGAGGTTGAGCGAGGGAAAAACAACCTAAATTAGGGGCGGAAGCCTACGGAACTCACCCTTGGCCTTCTGCTCCCAGCGTCGGGTCTCGACCTGACAGGCCTCGGCTTTCTCCTTCCAGCGCAGGGCCTTGGCCCGAGAAGCCTCGACCTTCTCCTTCAGGCGCTGGGCCTCGACCCAAGAAGCCTCGGCCGCCCTAGAAGCTCCACTCCCTAGCTCTGCGTCACACAAGGAAGTTAGGGAACGAACATAAGAAAAAGAAAATAAAATGAGGGGACTAGGACTCACCCTTGGCCGTCCCCCTCCAAACCACAGCCTCAGTTCGTGAGGCCTCAGCTACTACAAGGGCCTCATCTAAAGCACCTTTTGTCAGCTAGTGTGCATTCTGTTCCGCCCCTAGCTGCCCAGCAAGAGCCGTGGCCAAGGCCGTAGCTTCTACAACTCGAGCCCTGAAGGCATCCCGATCACTAGCCACGTGGGTGAGCTCCTCCTCCAACTCCTTGACCTGCGCCACCAGAGGGGCAAGCTGCTCCTGGGCCGTGGCCACCTTGACCTTTGTGTTGGCACAACGAAGGCGGAGGTCCTCCACCTCTACGCTCCGTGCCGACAGGAGCTTGTTGGCGCCGACAAGAAGGCCCTTCTGCCGCTGAAGCTGGTCCCAGACATCCCTCTCCCGGCAGAGGAAGACCGACTTTCCAAGAGATCGGGTCTCGAGCTCCTAGGGGAAACAGAACAGGGGTCAATCCCTACAGTGAAAGCTTGGAAAAAGACCACCGCATGGGAAAAGAAAGCACGAACCTATGCGACTCTGGGCAAATCATTGGCCACCACGAACAGCGCCATTCGTAGAGACCGCTCTGCCAGCTGGCGGTACTGCTCGAATGTGTCCCAGCGACCGCCCTCGGCCACGTCCTCGAGGGCAAATAGAGGCTCTGCCTCAGGATCATCTCGGCTTTGCCATAGGACACACGGGTGGTTCCACCCGCGGGGTTCAGGTCGCACCCGCGCAAGGGCTAAGCTTCCCTCGCCTGGAGTTGGAACTAGCTATTCCATGACATCGGTCGCCTCAGCGTCGGCCATCTCCTGCGCTCGAGAAGTATCGTCGGAGGAAATTGGAAGAATCTCCACCTCCCGGGTGCTCTCTCGCAACGGCGACGGGCCCTGAACCAAGGGTGCCACCAAGGCCTTCACCGCCTTCATCTCCATTTCCTAGGCTGGTAGCCCCGCCACGATCGCGTCAGCGTTAGTGGTCCCGGGGGCTCTGGCCTCTGCCATCGTGGCCTCGGTGGTCCTGGGGGCTCTGGCCTCCGCCATCGTGGCTAGGATGTAGAGGTGCTGGTGGTTCTGGCGCACTTGGAGAGTGCAGCCACCGGCCCTCATCGCTTTCCTTGTGCCCGACATGCCCGTCGGCTTAGTGGTGTGCCCCGCCCAGAAGAGATGGAGCCACAACTCTCAATGGGGAGCAATCCCCAAGTACCCCTCACAGACGACAACGAAGATGGCTGCCTGTGCGATGGAGTGGGGGTTGAAGTTGTGGAGCTCCACACCATAGTAGTGCGGGAGCACCTGCATGAACCAATCCGCTGGGACACCGAGGCCACGCTCGTGAAAGGAGACAAAGCTCACGACGTAGCCATCACGAGGCCTCGGCTCTAGCTCGCTGTACGGAGCGATCCACTCTGGCCTGTTGGGGTCCGTTACCGGACGAAGGAGTCTGCCATCGACGAGTGACTCAAGCGTCTCCATGGTAATGTCGGAAGGATCCCAAGGGTCTGCCTCGATGATAATGATGTCACCAGCCATGAGTGCAGTGGAGGGATTAGATGCGGCGGTGAGTTTTTCTCTCTCTCTCACACTCTCTCGCTCTTTCTCGCTTTCTCCCTGGCTCGCTCTTCTCCCTTCTTCTTCCCGGCACCCGCTGCTCTAGCGATGGCTTGATGGAGGTAGAGCTAACGCAGGCAAGGTAAGGTGAGGAGGGGTGAGACTCTTTGAGTATTTATGCAGGGTGAAGGTGAAACGGACGGGCGATGAAATCGGGGAAGTTTCCCCTCGATCCGGCGTGGTTAACCATGATCCGATTTTACTGCCCATGCGCCCACTTCTTTCTCATTAATTATGGGAACAGTTACGTCCCATCCACCACATCGCGCTCGGCCACTACGGCAGCAGGCGTCGTTTTGCCTCCCTAGGAAACCACCTCAAAAGGCGCGCCACCCGTTGCTGAGCCGATGGGGAAGATATTCCCCCCACCTATTCCTTTCAGATGAAGGAACTCGGCTCCGAACCCATTACGGTCCAGGGGTTCGAAGGCTGGGCCCCTAGGGGTTTCAATAGCCGCCCCAGGACAATAGCGCCAGGGACGACCACGGGCGAGCCTATATGGACAACAGAGCCAGGGACAACAGAGGCCCAAGCAAGCGAAATGCTTGGGACACCCTAAGTCGTGTCCGAGACCGGTAGGGAGGTCTCCGAATGGGATCCCATCGTAGGGAGGCACCGAGCCACCGAGGCCCAGTGAACGGCCTCGACACCCACTAGAGAAACCCTCTGATACTTTTGGAGTGCATCTCTAGACCGCTAGCCATCCCCTAGCGAACAGAGCACGGGCCTCCACTCGGACTTACCCGATAACAGCTCACCGGAAGTGCCAACGCTCATGCCCACCGAGGGTAGCCTGGCATGTTCCACCCCTCCTTCTGAGTGAAAAGGAAGCATGAGGGTCATATAAAAAGCTAGGGGAGCTCCTGATGGCCCTCTTGCTCCGTGCGGAGGCTAAGGAGCCCTTCCTACAACCTCGCCAAGACCCTGTGACCAAGGCTCGCGCCCAAAGGGGCCTCGGCAAACAAACCCTCACGCACGAGGGGCGTATAAAAAGCCAGGGGAGCTCCCGACGGCCCTCTCACTCCGTGCAGAGGCTAGGGGGCTCTTCCTACAACCTTGTCGAGACCCAGCGGCTCCAGCTCGCATCTGAATGGGCTCGGCAAACAAACCCTCCATCCGAACAAAAAGGATATGTGAGGGTCGAACAAAAAAGCCAGGGGACCCCTGATCGCCCTCTTGCTCTAGGCGGGGCTCCTCCTGCACCCAAGATAAAGACAAATGATCTAAGCCCACACTAGAAGTTTTGTTACGAATACGATAAAGGGCACCGAGCTCGTAACGGTCTTGGGGTTCGAAGGTTGGGCCCCCTGAGGTTTCGATAGCCACCCCAGGGCAACGGAGTCAGGGACGACTTTGGGCGAGCCTACGAATGGCCGAGGCCCGAGCGAACAGTCGCTCGAGGCGTCCCAAGTCATGTCCAAGACCGGTAGGGAGGTCTCCGAATGGGATCCCACCGTAGGGAGGCACCGAGCCACCGAGGCCCAGCGAATGGCCTTGGCACCCACTAGAGAAACCATCTGGTACTCTTGGAGTGTGTCTCTAGACCGCTAGCCGTCCCCTAGCGAACGGGGCACGGGCCTCCACTCGGACTTACCCGATAACAGCTCACCAGAAGTGCCAACGCTTGTGCCCACCGAGGGTAGCCTAGCACATTCCACCCCTCCTTCTGAGCGAAAAGGAAGTGTGAGGGTCATACAAAAAGCCAGGGGAACCCCTGATAGACCTCTTGCTCCGTGCGGAGGCTAGGGGGCTCTTCCTGCAACCTCGCCGAGACCCCCGTGAACCGAACTCGCACTTGTGGGCTCGGCAAATACGATAAAAACTCCTCACTCAAACACGAAAACGAAAAAAGCCCCTGGAGGAGTAACTCCACTCCTCTAGGGCCTCGGGGGCTACACCCGATGGGTGCGCTCGCGTGCACCCACCGAAATCTCAAGAAGCAAAACACAATCCCTACGGGAGCAGCTGCAAGCCAAGTCTCGACAAACCCTCAGGGAGAGTGCACCCACTCCCCCTGAGGCTCGAGGGCTACTGTCGGGTACCATAAAATGGGATACCCTGAGCATACACCAAAAGGGGCACTCAAATCCCATCAACAACAAAGCTAGAGGGTAAGCCATGGGCTCATCACCAGCCCCGTCCGAGCCCATCAGGCTCTCCACCTCGCCTCGGGCCTCGCACGGGAGGTCTTGGCACCCTGACGTAATCTCCACCTCGCGCGAGGCCTCTCGCGAGAGGTCTCGGCAAGGGGCCTAATCTTCGTCTCACCCGAGGCCCCGTGCGAACAGCCTCAAATAAAAAAGCTATTCTCCATATCGCTCGAGGTCGGCTTGTCAACAACCCGTCGCTTCCACCTCGACTGGTCTTCCCGACAGCATGTCATGTCCCATTAATACGTCAACCACTCCTGCAATCTCAGCCAGACGATGACTCGACACCGCGGAGTGGCCAATGGGACATGAGGTCGCATCAGTGCCATACCGGCTGAGACAGGGCACGGTGAGGATTACCGACAACTGTATTCTAACATTGTGCCCACGATCGACGCCCGCACCACACTGTACCCCACGATCCTCGCCTCAAAAACAACATGACATGGGCAGCCTGGCCCGTGTCATCATCACCTCCAAACCAACACACCAGATCAACCGCTCCCTTCTGAGCCTCGGCACTCTGCACCAGGGTCTTGGCTATCTCGGGATTCACGTCTATCGAGACCCCTCACCGCCGTTTGGCCTCGGCACCGACCGAGCCTCGACCTCGCGCACTATCAATCCACAGCGACCCGCACGCTGACTACTACACCTGCTCCAAGGCAACCCTGGAGCTCCCATGACGCATAGGATCGGATGTGACCAGCACGCCGCCCTAGTGCTCCAAGGACGGACCACTTCGATGACTACGTCGCCATAGGAATAGGCTATAGGGCTCGGACATGCCGCCTCTGTTCGCACGACACCGTATAGTTAGCATATGTACTACCCTTGTCCTCCCTTCAAACTATAAAAGGAAAGGACTTGGGCCATTTTTGAGGGGGAGACAGGTTCTCACGAAGAGCAACACTCTATAACACGTGCACTTCCTTGCCGCTTGAGAGCAACGTCTCAAGTAGCCCGCATCACTCCCCGCCGAGACCTGGGACTGGCTCCCTCTCTCACCTAGCTTGTAACCCCCTACTACAAGTACTTTGGTGCAAGGAATACAAGATCAATCTCCCAGACTGGACGTAAGGCTTGAATTGCCCGAAATAGTATAAACCTTGTGTCTCTTTGCATCACCATCTGGAATTGAGAACTCACAGAACAAATTCACTAGTTGGTTGAGGACCCCCCAGTTCAAAACACCGACATGTAGAATACCATGAACTGAATGCCTAGCCTTACAAAATAATCTAAATTGTAGTGTACCTTTGATGTGTTGAAAAATACTTAAAAAGGAACTTTCTATATAGCAAAAAAACTTAAAAAGGGGCTCTATAAAATCTAAATTGCAGCAGTGACTATATACAAAGTTGGCCATGCAGCCTGAGCTCGTCGGCCTGGCCCAAGGCCCGGTTTTTTGGCCTGGCCCAAGCACGGCCCGGCACGGAACAGCAGGCCATGCCAGGGCCTGACCCTAGGCACGTGGGCCGGCACGGCATGGCCTGCTATAGAGCAACTGGCCCGGTGATGGCCCAGCCTGCTAGCACCCCCCCCCCCCGCGCCATGCCCCGCCCCCGCATAAAAGCGGCTGGCCTCATCATGGCGTCGCCTCGCCTCCTTAGTCCTCAGTCGTCACCTCACCTCTCCACTCTCCTGTCTCCTCACCCGCTCCGCACCGCAGTCAGTAGTCGCCTCGCCTCCTCATCCGCTCCGCTCTCCGCTCCAAACCCTAACCCTAATCCCCAGTTCCCCATTCGCTCACCATGGCGCAGCCAAGCCCCGCTCGCCCAGTTGCCTCGGCTTCGTTGGTGGCCGGCTCCGTAGTCCGCTCCCAACCCTAACCCTAATCCCCACTTGTTCGCTGGCTCGCCATGGCGCAATCTCTGCTCTCTCTCTCTCGCCCACATCGGCTACATCCATGAACTGGTGAATTTGAGCTCTCTCTCGTGATCTATTTGATCTCGTCTGTCATCCCCAACTCCGGTGACCTCGATCCACGTCTTCTCCCTTCTCCCTCTCTCCTCCCTTCTCCCTCTCTCTTCTCTCGCTCTCAATGAACTATGTGAGTTTGTGACCGTGTTCCCATCCGTCCCTCCTCTGCCGTTCGCCATCATTTCTAATCGATCTCTCTCCTCTGGGTGGCCCTCGTCATCTCTAGCACCGGGCTCCGGTTGCACAGGTACTTCGTTAACCCTAACCCTAACCCTAGATCTATCTTCTCCACTTCTTGTGTCTCTTCCACTGACTCTGGATCTATACCTCTATGGCTCTATCTCTCTGACTCTATTTTTCTCCTCCGTGCAGGTCGGTTGCCGATGCCTCGTCGTCCTCTTCCTATGGCATAGACTAGGCACGGCGGCCACATGCACCGTTGAGGAATGGTGCTGGAGATAAGCCATCCGCGGTCAAGGTCGCAATGGCAGATGACGATGATGTCGTCTATCCGCTCACTAGCAACGATGACCTGATCGCGGTAGGGCTGCTCCTAGAGGATGACGACGACATCCGTGACAACGCTGCTGTGTTGTTGGGTATCAATGTCGGTAGCAGCTCTGCTCCGATCAATTTGGACAGTGGCGACGGTGGTGGAGGGCGAAGTCGGTGCCGTCGGCGACGGCGATAGGGACACCAGTTGGCTCCAACAGCACAGATGGTACCTCATGCCTTGGTAAGCGTAAATCTGGTGTCTGGGTTGATTTTGATAAGATCTATGAGACTATGAATGGTTAAACGGTTCAAACTGCTGCTATCTATAAAATGTGTAAGAGTAGATTGTCTGCTAGATCTTCTGCTGGCACTAGTCATTTGATTAGGCATCAGAAATCTTGTAGGAAAAAGATTGATCATGCTGCTAGGGTTCAGTCTAGGCTTTCTTACAAGCCTGATAGATATGTGCATAACTGGGACTACAATCCTATTGTTGCTCGCTCTGAGTTGTGTAGGTTGATTGCTAGGCTTGACCTTCTATTAGGTATAGGTGAGTCACAAGCATGGGAGGATTACATTGTTCTTACACATAACCCTAGGTTTGCCAAGGTTTCTAGACAGACCATCACTAGAGATCTTGGTAAGCTATTTACTGAACGCCGTGATAAGCTTAAGAATTTTGTGTTGCCTGCTGCTTCTTCAGTTGCTTTGACTTCAGACATTTGGTCTAGTAATGCTAAGGAGGACTATATTATTATTATTGCTCACTATATGAATGCTAATTGGGAGTTACAGAAAAGGGTTTTTGGTCTTAGGCTGATTGAGGTTAAATATTCTGGTGAAAATATTGCTGAAAGAATTGCTGTTGTGGTTGAGGAGTATTGTCTGATTGATAAGATTTTCTCTGTCACTCTAGACAATGCTTCTTCTAATGCTAGGGCTATGAACACTTTGACACCTCTATTTGCTTGTTACTTGGGTCCTGATCCTTTGGATCCTAGTAACCGTAAGTACAGTCTTGTACATCAACATTGTGCTTATCATATCATTAATCTTATTGTAAAATCTGGATTAAAGAGGTTGAAACCTTACACAGAAAATTTTAGAACTACAATTAACTTCTTAAATTCCTCTAATCAAAGAATTGTATTGTTTAAGGAATACTGTAATGCTAAGGGTGTTACACCTAGAAAGTTTGGCTTGGATATGGATGTTAGATGGAATTCTACTTACCTGATGCTTAAACACTTGGTTCCATACAAGAATGTCTTTTCTGTGTTTATTAATTCCCATTATGGTTCACAATTGTTGACTATAAATTATTGGTATTTTGCTGAAAAGTTACTGGAGTTCCTAGAACTCTTCTATGACTCCACTATTGTACTGTCTGGTGTTTATTATCCTATGAGTCTACTTGTTCTGTACTATATCCTAGAGATTGCTTCTCATTTGCATGCATGTGAAAAAAGCATAATCTAAGAGCTATTGTATTACCTATGAAGCTTAAGTTCCTTAAATATTGGCAGGACATACCTATGTTATATTCATATGCATTCATTCTTGATCCTAGAGCTAAAATAAGAGGTTTCTTTAATGTGCTGCAATTACTTGGTGAATACACTAGTTCTGAGTACAGTTCATACTATGCTGATGTCAAAACTGAATTATATAAACTGTTTAACAAATATGAGAGCAAGTTTGGTGCAGCTAGGTCTCAAAGGGTTGCACAACCATCACATCATATAGGTAAGAAAAAGCAGGCCTAGGGAAGAATCTTTGGCCGTGGATCAGGTGTTGTTAGTCCTTCTCCTCTCCTTGCCACTTCATCTTCATCTACTTTTGCTGTTTTTGAGCTATCAGCTTATACAGTGACAATGTCACTTCTTATGAGGATGATTTTGACCTACTTATATGGTGGCG
Source organism: Miscanthus floridulus (assembly GCF_019320115.1). Classification (NCBI taxonomy): domain Eukaryota; kingdom Viridiplantae; phylum Streptophyta; class Magnoliopsida; order Poales; family Poaceae; genus Miscanthus; species Miscanthus floridulus. Next base: position 79,564,999 of record NC_089583.1, read on the forward strand.
TGACCACAAGCTAACTTTTCTAATTCTGTCTATAATGGCTAGAGATATCCTATCAGTTCCTATATCTACTGTCTCTTCGGAGTCTTGTTTCAGTATGACAGGTAGGATAATTGAGGAACGGCGACGACGCTTGTCACCAGAGACTGTGGAGATGCTGACCTGCTCAAAGGACTGGGAGTTAGGAAAAAAGGGAACAGCATGCTGTTGACAACCAAGAACTTGAAGACTCATTCCAGAACTTGTACCTTGATAAATATGGACCTGCTTGTGGTGCTCCTGGTACTTAGTAAGGTACTGAGTTTGAGACTTGCCTCCTGAGTGTGTGTGTGTGATCTATGACTGAAAGGGTGTGTGTGACTCAGTGACTGTGAAAGACTTGTCTATCATTTGAACAATGGTTAATTAAGAGCTGGCTGCACTCTTTTTTCCTTTCTAGGGTTTCTCACAAGGGTGAGTTTTATCTAGAAATATTTTTAATGAGGCAGCATTGCAATAAACAACTCATTTTGGTTATTTCTGTTGTCTGTCGGCTTTGTACTTTGATTCTGTGAATCAGTGAATGTATGAAACTGTGATCTGTCATCTGTGAATGTATCGGACATTTCGACTTTGATTATGTGAATGTATGAAAACGTGACTGTATCGGACAAGTTTTGGACTTTGATTTTGTGACTGTAAGAAACTGTGATGATGTATTAATGTGAACTGTGAATGTATGAATTATGAAACTGTGAACTGTTATCTGTTTATTAAATTGTGAATGCACAGGGTAACAGGCCGCGGGCTGGCACGGCCCGTGATTCTGGTCGTGCTTCGTGGACCGGCCCGACACGAAAATTGGCTCATAGGGTCGTGCCTGGGCCGAAGGCTAGGCCCGTGGGCCTATGAGGCACGACGTGCCATGCCGGCCCGTTGGCTATCGGACCGTGCTGGCACGGGCCCGTGCCGTGCCGTGCTGGGCCGGCCCGTTGGCCATATATATATATATATATATATATATATATATATATATATATATAAATAATAACAGAACAAACAAGAAACCTAAAACTAATCATTTTCAGTGAAAAAATCTAACCTAAAAGAGAAACCTGTTTATATAAAAAAAACAAACTTGAGCAAAAAAAAACAACCAATCTCATGGGCGATGAAGGAGCTCACTAATTATCTAGATCTGGATCTATCATTTAAGCTAATTGAGCAGAAACAAATCGGATAACAGGATAGATATGAGAGAATCGAAGAAAGAAAAAATTGAAGGGCCCGTTCGTTTGAACTTATCAGCTAGAATCTAAAGTATTTTTCTCTCACAACAAATCAGTTTCAGCCGGCTTATTAGCCGACTTTAGGTGACGATGGAGGAAAGCTCAAAAATGCGGTTGACGAATGAGCTCGGAGATGTCGAACAAATTGTAGAGTACTGTGTACTAAACACTGTATGCATTACTAGAAAAAAGTAACAATAACCTTGAACTAGATCTATCAAGTAATCGCCATAGCAATAAACAAATCCACTTGTAGCAATAAACAAATCCACTTGTACTAATAGATCTATAACTGTGGATACGAGTGAATTTAATGAAGAACTCAAATCGACCATGTCCAGTACATTTATTCTAAAAAAAATCCTGCCGATGAATGAGCTCATACGGTTGTAGCAACTCATTCATATGGTTGTAGCAAAGCAGGAGTTCAGATACTGGAGAATCAAAAAAAAAGTCAAATTAGTATAAAGCGCGGCAGAGGTAGATCAAACCATCAAACAAGTGGATCTGGGAGAGATAGTTCCGAGACGAGATAGAGAGAGGAGAGCTAGGAAGAGAGATAGAGAGAGACGAGGGAGAGAGAGCTGCGAGACGAGATAAAAGAGAGAAATGAGATCTAGGGAGAGAGATAGAGAGACAGACGAGGGAGACATAGCTGCGAGACGAGAGAGAACAACCATACAATCTTATCTGAGGAAAGTGAAAGCAGACATGCGCCAGGCAGAAAAACGAGGCATGTTTTCATGTGCGGAAACCAGACCAGGTAAATGTTGATCATGATGGGGCTCGCTGTGGAACCTATGTAAATAAACAATTCGGTAGCTCATGCAGCTATGCATCCGGCATAAATCTCAACGTACTCTGGACCATTAAGGCTCCGTGCGCGCTCGTGCAAGGATTTTTTTCGCTCTGCTGATTCCGCGAAATGTCGCCAACACGTACGGCCGTGTGCACCCGTGCCGCGCTGGCCCGGCCCAGGATCACGAGACTCCGCGTAAGACTGCCCCGCACTCATCCTACTCACGCCGGCGTTGACGATCGCGGTAGCTTGGCCTTGACACGCTCATCAAAAGCGGCAGCCCATGGAAAAAAAATCGCACCATGCAAACTTGCGAGTCACTCGCCGTGGCAGGGCAATGCACGCAAAACCCCAGAAAAGAAGAGCAGGATCACACAAAATCCGGCTGCCACGCCTGGTGGTCAGAGACGCAGACCCGTGCGCAGCAAAGCACGGGAGCACGACTTCATGCTGATTTGGGTGGGGATTTGGGGAAAGTTCCGCACTTCCGCGACTGGCCGATCGATCGGTCTGCATGCGCTCGTCACCAGGATTTGCTGTCACGGTTACCTTGATTTGCCAGGTCTCACCTCCCAGTGCGGTTGCACTAGCTACTCTCAAAGTCTCAACGATTGACGACGCAAACGGAAGGATAGCTTCAGCGCGTCGAGGGGCGATCCCTGCACTGTCGCTTTCGTTCGTTTTTCCTCACCGCCGGCGGCCGGTGTTTGTGTAGGTCGTTACCAACTTGAAGACCGCCAACGTTCATCGACAGCGACTCAGACCTCCAACGCGTCAATCAAATGATGAAAATCTTGCAACTACTCGAAGAACACGTTTAAGAAACGAAACCAAGCCAAGCATGGGCATGAGTAGCCGGTCAACACGCTTAACTCCATCCACGGTGCACCATTTTCCACTCCAGCGGTTCCAACTCCCCACCCAAAAGTTTCGACGGTTCTTCCTTCCGTTTCATTCGGCGGCGCCCCTCCAAGGCTACAAATACCGTCCACCACGCCCCCGAAACCATCAAACCGAGCCCACAGCGTGATCCGCGACCCAAACAAGACCCCACCCCACCCGCAGTCCCGCACCCCGGCGTCCACCAGCCATGGCGTTCCGGCTGAGCAACAACCTGATCGGGATCCTCAACCTCGTCACCTTCCTGCTCTCCATCCCGATCCTGGGCGCGGGCATCTGGCTGGGCCACCGCGCGGACGGCACAGAGTGCGAGCGCTACCTCTCGGCGCCGGTCATCGCGCTCGGGGCCCTCCTCCTCGTCGTCTCGCTCGCGGGCCTCGTCGGCGCCTGCTGCCGCGTGACCTGGCTGCTCTGGGTCTACCTCCTCGCCATGTTCGTCCTCATCGTCGTCCTCTTCTGCTTCACCGTCTTCGCCTTCGTTGTGACAAACAAGGGCGCCGGGGAGGCCGTCTCGGGGCGGGGGTACAAGGAGTACAGGCTCGGGGACTACTCCAACTGGCTGCAGAAGCGGGTCGACAACACCAAGAACTGGGACAGGATCAGGAGCTGCCTCCAGGACTCCAAGGTCTGCAAGAAACTGCAGGACAAGAACGAGACCGTCGCGCAGTTCATGGCTTCCGATCTCTCCCCCATCGAGGTAATTATTTGTTTGTTTATTATTCATTCACGTCAAAACTCGATCGATTTCTTTTAGCAGTATACGTGTATATATGCTTAATCGCCAAGACAAACTATTATCCATCTGTCTGTCACCGGCTTTGCATCCATGAATAGACAGATTAAAGAAGATGATCTTTTCATGCGTCTTTTTTTTTTTTTACTTTTATATAGTGGTTGAGAATTGTGATGTGACATTGGAAGCTATTAATCTGTTAATGTCAAACACTAAGACGAAAATGTTAGCTTGTGCAACGCAAAACCTTTATCTAGGGCCGGCTGATTGTTACCTGTACGGTTGTGCATCTTCATCAGACGTGCATAGTTTGAACTGTACTATCTAAAAACAGTCCATCAGACCTAGCGTTGATTTTGTCAAAGGATTACTGCTAGTATTTTGTAGTGGTTTCTTCAGTCCCAATCAACTATTAGTACCTGCTCCCAATGCTCTGACCTTTGCATTATTGGAGCAGGGAGTCTGGTGCTCTTTCACCGGACTTTTAGGTTGAAGAATCCAATCATTTTCCGACACTGCTCCATTTAGAACCATCATCAACAAATTAAATTAATTTACATAAGCAACAACATGATCTTAATGTGATCGATATTGCAAGTTTCCAGTCATACTCATGAGACATGAGTAGTATACGTAGCTCTGTTTCAAATTTTAAGACTCTGTTCTCGAAAAAAAAAAAATCAAAGACTCATCCTGCACTGTACGTCTTCTCCCTGCAGTCTGGCTGCTGCAAGCCCCCCACCAGCTGCGGCTACACCTACGTCAGCGGCACGGACTGGACGGCGGTCACCGCCAACTCATCGTCGGACCCGGACTGCCAGACCTGGAGCAACTCGGCACTCTGCTACAACTGCCAGTCGTGCAAGGCCGGCGTGGTGGCCACGCTCAAGCGGGACTGGAAGCCCGCCGCCGTCGTCTGCATCGTCTTCCTCGTCTTCATCATCATCGTCTACTCCGTCGGCTGCTGCGCCTTCAGGAACAACCGCAGGGACAACGCCTACCGCGGCGGGTGGAAGGGCGGATACGCTTGATCCACCATCGCTTGGAGTTGGAGCAGAGCTGGGGCTCCTGTCACCATGCACGCTCAGTGCTCTGCTCCCTGTCGTCGTACATGTTTAGTAGGCTTGACGTAGCTCTGTACATGTGATGGAGATTGTTATTGCGGACTCTTATCGTCTTCCTAGTTACATTATTATTATTATATGATCAGATCAGTGGTAGGTTTTGTGTACGCTGCTCATTGATTCGTTAGACTGCTATTTTCATATATGGATCATGGATGCCTTTGTTTTACCAGTTACTTTCATTCATGCTTTTCCCCGAGTGACCTCCACCTTTGATTGCTCAGTTTTTCAATTTGTTTTCGAAACTTCGCCTGACTTGAAACAACGACGATCCTATATTGTTCTGAAGACAAGATCAACAGGTTTTCGGTGTGTGACAAGATGTTGATGTTACCTAGCTCAAGTTGTTGAGCTAACTGCCGTTTCCGGTTCTGAAACCATTGCACCGATCTCTGTCCTCCACACATTAGCACACGGTTTCGCTGGGTTGCTACTGACGCTTCCTGACTTGTAGCACCATTTTCCACAATGAAGTGATCAAAGAAAGGAAGACGAAGGCTTAAGTCTTCAACCATGACGAGCGACATGAAAGCTGAGGTCCTGTGGTGTCCCATGACCATGAGAGGCAAAGTCCAGCCTAACGTTCCTCCGGGAGCATCCACCTCTTTCCACTTCCACTGTCTTGCTTGTCGTCTTCGGTGAGCGATTCTATCCTAGCTAGTGGGCATGCTTAAAATTGGACTAGGTCCATGGCAAGCATCATCTAGAATGCAATAATTCATCAAACCAAACCCTTCCAAAAGGATGCTAAAACTTTAATAGATTGTGAGAACACATGGGTTGATGCATCATACAGCTGCAAATGCGTAAATGTGGTTGTTGTTACCGATTCCAGAAGTAGCGAGACTATTGCTGGTGCGCTTGGAAATATCTAGAGGGGTTGAGACTGATGATTCGATTTTGCAGAAAATGAAGTGAGAGAGCCGGCACTATATTGTTCGATGGGACATTTCACGAGATGATACTCCATGACCTCAGTTTGGAGGCAACCTTGCCTACAAAAAATAAGTCTTCTTTTTAATGTAACATACTCACACACACCCACGCACGCAGACGCACCCCCTCTACCGCACGCTAGACCTACAAACTATACACACACCATGCGTCCTTCCAGATATCGACGAAGTCCCATGGGCTCCGCAAACGACGGGCACGCCACACTACTATTATGGCTTCACACGTATGTTCAGGACCTGCAAATTTATTCGAGAGGAACCCTGGTGAGAAATCACGAGTTGAGCAGGGCTCGAACTCGTGACCGGTGGCCTCCGCACGTGGAGAGCACACCATCCGAGCTATGGCTTGCGCTATAGAGCGCTAGGAGTGGCCAGCGGGCCCCTCCCCCAAGCGCTCTATAGGAATATAGGAGTGTTTTCGAGACTCCCATTTGTTCCTTCCTCTAGGTGCCCGTGTGTAGAAGTACAAGTATAAGATTCTACCTGCTGATATGGACGCGGGTACGATATTTTAGCCTTTACTGCTAAACACACACAAAAAAAAAATCTCCTCTATTCTATTGATAATATAACTTGTGGGTGCGGGTACCTATGGGTATCTATCATACCCAGTGAATGCGGATACAAAATCTTACCCGCGGGGTACAGCTGCAGGTATGAAATTTTATCCGATATACAATTTGTCACACACGGGTATTTACTCTACCCACATCTTACCCGATCCACTGTCAGCCCTACAATGGGTGTGTTCCTGTAGTGGGCTACTTCCCCAACAATAGCATCCCCACACTTGAAACGTTGGAAGTTTGAACCATTAACAAGTTTGAACATGCAGTTATCATGTTCTCAAATAGAAATCAGAATAACTGAGTATTAGCATCCGCCGTCGTCGGTAGCAATGGTTCTGAAAGATTGGTTCGAGTCTCTACTCTGACAGCAATGCAATCCGCAACTACTGTCTGCTTGGAATCACTGGATTGGTGATCTCTGCCCTTCGTATCATCCGCTTTACCCCACAACACGACGTACAAGCCAACGATGATCGTTACTGCACCTAAGACGCTGCACAAGAGGGGAAAAAATCAGTGATATCACTGCCGATTGAACGGTTGATACTTGTCTAGTGACTATATATATATATATAGTAGCGATGCAAGGTGTTCAGACGCTATGCTGCATTATGCAAAGTGGAAGCAAGCGTACCTTCCAACATGGAGCTGTTCATGCAGGAAGAGCGTGGATAATATTGCTGTAATCACAGCACTCAGCGGCGTAAAGATGGCGCTGTAGAGGGGTCCTTTCACGGCTATGCACCATGATTGGAGGAAAAAGTTGGCGCCAGACGCAAACACGCCCTACAAAAATTGTTCAACTTTTATCACTATGCAATGCAGTTCAAATTTCAAACCGATGTGTAGATGGTGGACGAGCGATCCGGGTGAGCTTACTCCATATAAGATGCAGGGGAACTCCCAGAACGATGTAAGCTTCCAGATCTCCAGGTAATTGGGCTCCAGGAAGAGCGCCATCGCCGCGCATTGCAAGGTCGCCAAGAAGCACATCCAGGTGGCAACAGATAGAGGATCAAGGTACGATTTGCAGACCGGCACCTGAAACCATTCGTTAACTCAACTGCAATGATGACTCATGACCAGAATTTTAGACTTCTCCAAATGAGGTGAGCTTCTCCTAGTGCTTTAGCATTCAAAATTAAGTATAAATTTTTCCTACTAAATGCCTCCTAGTAGGATTCCCATGTGTTATGACTAGTGGTAGTGTTTTATTACCACTTAAAAATACTAGAAGAAGTCCGCCATTTTAGCAGCGACGTGTCGAATGAATCTCGTCAAGATGGTCTTGTCATTATTGTAATCATCAGTTGTACCTGCAAGATGTACCAGATGGAGACGCAGATAGCATTTCCCACGAGGTAGATGCCTCCTTTGACCCAGTCGCTGTCGCTGGTCGCCGAGAGAAGAGCCGCGCCAAGGAGCCCTGGGCCCTTGAAGAACGCCATGGATGCTGCTCCGGCGAGGCAGATGGCGGTGCCCACGATCTTGGCGACGCTCCTCAAGCTTCTGATATCCACCTTCTCTAGCCTGCGAGCCGGGTCCAAGGCGGGAGTAAGAATTTGGGCTGCTACGGGCGAGGCCTTGGGATGTTATGTTCCTTCTTTCAACAGAGCCAATTAGGCCCACAAAGCAAATAAGCCCATCAGTAAGAAATTGTTCTGGCCCAGCAGTCCAAAAAAACGCGAAATGGCAGGCCCAACTTTCCTCGAAAACAAAACAGAACAGAGAAAGGGCAAAGCAAAGAAAGAGAACACTGTACCCGATGACGGCGGCGATGGCGAAGGTGATGCCGGGGGCGAGGTTGGTGGTGGCCCTGGCCATGGACGGCGAAGCCAGGTGGAGGCCCTGAAAGTAGAAGTATTGACCTGTGGCGCTGTCCCATATAATTCCCATTGAATCAGAAACCAGAGGTCGATGAAGAACTAGCTATGGAGTGAGCGCATGCTCATCTTTGCGTACTCACGTGGCTAGGGAGGCCGCGAAGAGGAGCGCGAAGCCCCGCGCGCCGACGGCCATGGGCCGCAGCGTGCACCCCCTGGTGGCGAGCGACGCGAGGAGGAGCGTGGCGGCGGCGATCCCCTGGCGGTAGGTGACGAAGAGGATGGGGCGCATGCCGAGCCCGTACGCCGTCTTGAGCGCCACGTCCACCAGCGCGTAGAACAGCTGCACCAGCAGCATCCACACGCTCGGCCCGCACCGCTCCAGCCACGGGGCGCCGGCGCCTGCCATGGCGCGCGCGCGAGCGAGATCCGCGAGCACGCGTGGTGCCGGGGCAGGAAGAGACGTACGGTCAGAGATCAGGAGGCGCCTCTTTCCTCGATCCGCCGCTTCGCCAGCTAAGTAGGAGCATCCATGTGCGCGCTCGCGGACAAACGAGCAGCTATATAAACAGCCGCCCGTGCTCTGATGAGTCAGCTGCGCCGTCACTCTTGCATTTGTTTACGGCCGATTGATTGTTTTCTCCCGTGGAGTTCCGTGGTCAAACCTAAGGATGAAAACGGTCGTAAACGGTAAAAAAAAAACTTTCAACCGTTTTCTACTTCTACATTTTAAATACGAAAACGAAAACGAAAGCGGTAAAGCCGAACACGAAAACGAACATGAACTTACGGAATATCAAAAATTTCGAAAATGAACTAATTCAAGCGGAATTATGTCGAACACGGTCGGTATACGAAAAATCAATACGGAATATTGACCCGTAGGACCAAATACATAACAATTAACAAGTACATAATAATTAACAAGTCCTACAACTTTCTTAAAAAGTATCTCCATTTGATACGACGTAAGGAAGATATAATTTTTTAAGGCAACAAGCGCTTGTACACGATTAATATATCGCTGATTTTGTTTAATTTTTTTGAATATCTTCAAGACATCAAATGAAAAAACTAAGAACTAGAAAGTTGTAGATCTCGTTGTGAGCTACAATTTTCATATAAAAATCATCTTCATCCGAGATCGTATGAAAAAGATATAATTTTTCTAAGGTTGGACTTGTAGTGGGCCAAATTTGGTTTAAACCGAATTTCGAAACCGATTTTCGAATTCGAGATATTCCGAATTAAAAGTAGAAAAGTAGAAATCGGTCGAACAAAACCTAAACCGAATTCGATCCGATTTCGAATTTGGTGTTCCGAATTTCGAATTCGAATTTAGTATTCCGTATTTTGTCCGAAAATACGAATTCGCTCGGGTCAAATGTAGAAAACGATGCGGTTCGGTTCGGGATATTTCCTTTCCGTTTTCATCCTTAGTCAAACCAAATCGTGGAGATAGAGAATTGACGGATATGCAAAATTAATCATGCATGTAATATTCTGTTGGATCTCATCATGAACTAGCTGTTAGAATTGATCTCATCCGTCTTGACCCAACGGTCGAGACGGACCCCTTGACTGCGTCCTGATCGGGGACGTCCAGCCATCTAGTGGCTAGTGGCCCCCCGTCGCACAGTGCCTATAAAGAAGAGGTGGGGCAAACGGCTCTAGGTACGAGGTTCACCGCCGCCATAGCCCCACTGTCCTAACCCTAATCCGATCCAGAGGGTGGCACTGCCAACGACGGGAAGCGCCACTGCCTCCACCACCGCCGGTCTCCACAGCTACACCAAACATCGCTGCCCTAGCGCAGATCATCACCGGTGAAGCAGCGAAAGTGGGAGCTCCTCCAAACCCTCCGACGGTCAGATGCTCCTACATTTCCCCCCCCCCCCCCCCCTCTCTCTCTCTCCTTTTCCGAAGAAAGCTCTAGGTCTATTTGATTCAATTAGTAAAGTAAACATCCACTGGATCTACACCTAGATGATCTAAAGAATATAACATTGGCATCAAAGCCAGTTCCCTAGGCGTGTGATCTAGATCGGGGCAAAGAAAAGAAGAAAGAAAAGAAAGAGAAACGAACTTCGGTTCGAAGAAAATGTAACCCTAACCCTAAAGAAATTGGACGGTCCAGGGAAGTCTTACCAGGGCTTCCCCACTGCTGTCACTACCACCTCACGCAGGATGGAGCACCTGCTGCCGGCTTGCTGACATGCGGGAAGAGAATCAAAAGAATAGAAAAGAAAAGAACGGATTAAATCCTTTCGGATCTAAGCATACAGACTAGGGTTTTCACTAACCCTAACCCTAACTGGGTGAAGATGGAAACAGAGGGCTCGGATTCAAGAAAACGATGAGATCCGAACCCTAACCTGCTGTAGACTCGGGGAAGAAGAAGAAAAGGGTGAATCCCTAACCCGAAACCCTAACCCTAACTCGATCCCCATCCCAATCAATCAAAACCGAGAAGAGCAAGCAAGATCCAAACAAGCAGAAATGGGGAAAGGGAAAAGCAAGGCCGGTGGCTTACCTCACCGCTACCATCTCCGCTGTCGTGCGGGAAAGACCGGACCGCGCCGGTGTTCGTCGCCGAGATACATCCGCGCGGGTACGGGAACAGGGCGCCAACTCGGAGCCGCTTGACGGCGGCGCGCTCTCCCGACGAGGAGCGCGCTCACCGGCAAGAGGGCCCGCGGTGGCGCCGTCTTCGTTTTCCCCTCTAGCGCGGCTCGCTGTCGCTCGTGTGTGGCGCGCTGCTGAGAGAGAGAGACGTGCGAGAGAGAAGGGGAGAAAGAAATAAGCCTAGGGTTTAGAGGGGGGCCGGCCACGGCGGGGTTTTGATCAGGCGAAACGGCCGGACGGCCGTCGAATTTGATCCGACGGCGTGGAATGACCGGGCCACTCAGCGGCCCAGGCGGGATTGAGCTTTCCCGGCCCAGGCCCAGGTTGCGGCCTGGGCGCGGGGAGGAAGGTGCGCGCGTAGTGGTGGGTCGTGCGCTGCTGCTGCTTGCGCGTCGCGCGCTGTTGTAGCATATGGGCCGAGCGCGTGAGCAGCTGGGCCACGCACACTGCTGCTGCTGGGCTCCAGGCTACATAGTGCTGGACCAGGCCAGAATGCACAGTGATGATTAAGAATTGTTTTATTATTTTTCAGAAGCAAATTTTGATGATTTCATTCAAAGAATGATTTAAAATCTCTGATAATTATTGCACCAACGTGTTAGAATTTTCAGAGAGTAGAAAAGTATAGAAAAATGCTTCTGAAAAGTAGAAAAGAAATTTTGTCAATTTTCCGCTGCAAAGTTAAAGGTTTATTGTCTTCTAATTTGAAGAGCAGTTATAGTTATTCAGTAAATGATGAAAAGTTTATCCTTCAGTTAAAATTAGAACTAGCTGAAAAAATTTTAATTGGAGGAATAGATGGTTGATAGTTAAGATAAATTATAATATTGTTATTTTCTGACCAACATTGATGATAACAATATTATAAGTTTATTTATGAGTTTAAGTTTAAAGTTAAATTATGGTATTGTTATTTTCTGACCAACGTTGATGATAACAATATTATAATTCTATGAGTTTTATGTTTAAAGTTTAAATCTCTGATGAATTTTGCATCAAACTGACCAATTTTCTAGAGAAAAGATAAAGATCAAGGAATGCTCTTAAACTAGAGAAATGTATTTTCATGTTTCCGCTGCAATGAAGTTGATTGTCTTCTAATTAAATTCGAACCAACGGGAGAATTTAATTTTGAGGAGCAGTACTATGTTTTCAAGATTATTGAATTTCTATACGTTAATTCTATTTCTGTCCAACGGTGATGTGGAATTAATGTAGAAGAATGATGTTTTATTCTATTTCTGCCCAACGATGATATAGAATAGAACATAAAGATTTCAAAGTTTAATGAGCATTATTGTTGAATATGTTTTCAGACAAAAGACCTCCATGCTTTCATTCTTGAAGGCAGTAAGAGAAATGAGCTGGGTACTTATAACTCAGATGATGAAATGCCTAAGGGCAAGTTATGTATGAAAGAATGTCATTGCTTAAGGGACTGTGTTCTCTTTAAAGAATGACTTTAAAAGAAAAGAATTCTAGGATATTGATCCAAGAAAAGAGATAGATCAATGAGAGTCTTCATTGAGAAATGTCTTTTAGGTACTCTCTGTGAAGAAGAATTTATTTTCAGTTTCACTTATGAGAGTTATAAAAGTCATATAAATGTTTAATTTGACTAACATTGGATTACACATGTGTGTTAAAGAATATTCGGATTTATTTCTGAATTTGATGATTGAACACGAGCCAATCCTAGCAATTATGTCTGTTCAAGGGAATTATCTCGCATGGCGGGAAAAAGTTTATGATAGTACCCGCATGGTGGAAAAAGTTTAAGAAAATACCCGCTTGGCAGGGTAAAGTTGGCATAGTACATATGTTAACCAATCCTGCATGGCGGGAGAGTTTGGCATAGTACTTATCCCGCATGGCGGGAGGAGGATGTGATGACTCATGCTCTAAAAAAATATCCCACACATGGAGAGAAGTTTGTGATAGCTCTTATGCTATCCTAATATTGACCGTACACTTTAATTGTGTCATGGTTATTAAGTACTCAACGAGTTTAAGAACAAAAGAAAGTTGCATGTGAACCAAAAGATAAGAATGATATGCAAGTGTGACTTGCAGAAGTATTGATAATAATAGACTATGTTGAGTTTTGAAGTGTAATGAGGAAAAAGTACTCCCATACGAATTTTGTTTGCATGATGTAATCATGTGGATAAAGTAAGTAATCAAAGTTTTCTCATTCACAAGAGTTCTGAATGTTTCGAAATTATGGTAGAAAAGTTCATACCACATTTCGAGGGGGAGAAATATAAGATTAATTAAGAAAGATACTTCCCTATACTTCAGATAATGCAATGCATACTATGCATTGAAGGTAAAAGTGATCTATAAAAGATGAATGTGATCGTTGAGGGTGTAAGACGGTCATAATAACGATACCCCTAAAGTAAAGAAATAGCTAAATTACTGGACCTTTTACAGTTCCGATAGGAAGATAGTATAGTCGGCTAGTATTCATACTGGACGAGTCTCAAAGTTATTAAGGCGGTGCTTAAAGCACCATTCGAGTTTTGAAAGATTAAACCCAAAATAAGAAATTTGAAGATACACCATCTTTAAAGAAGATGGAGTAATCTGGGGGAGCATGATATATAGATACCTAAAGCTTGAATAAAAGTGGGATTACATATCCACTACAGTGTTTTAGAGCAACAAATTGCTTAATACATGTTGATGTTGTATGACATACTTAAAGAAGATGAATAAGTAAACAAGGATCTTGTGATACAGGAGGCTATAGAACAATTGCCTTTTTGGTAATGAAGAGTAATAATAGCCCATATGAAAGAAGTGCCATGAGGCCCCAAAAAGTCTCAAAGAATAAGAAAATCAGATATTTCTGGTGACTAAGAAGTAAAAGTTAAGAAAGAAATTCAAATAGAGAGTGATTCCACATTATTTGAAGAAGCCATGAGAGGCGTTCACTCGTCTAAATGGCAAGAAGCAAAGGAAGATGAAATGAAATCGATAAATACCAATGATGTTTGGGACTTAGAAGAAATTCTCAATGGAGCCAAAACAGTAGGCTGTAATGGGTCTGCAAGATAAATATGACTCCAAAAGGGAATATGGAAAGCTATAAAGCGTCACTTATGGCGAAATGATTTACTAAAAGAGAAGGAATAGATTATAATGAGCATGCAAGGATTCTTTTAGAATCATAATGGTGTTAGTGGCACATTACGATTTACAGTTACATCAGAAAGATGTAAAGACACATTTCTCAACGGGGATTTGTATGGAAAAGTTTACATGGCATAACTCAAAAGGTTTTGTCAGAAAAGAACGTAAGGGATGTTGCCTGAAAAAAATCCATTTATGGATTAAAGCAAGCTTCAAGACAGTGGTTCTTGAAGTTTGACAGTACAATAAGAAAATTTGGGTTTTAAAGAGAATGTAGAGGACAATTATATTTATGCAAAGTTTAAACATGGGAAATTTATTTTCCTAATCCTGCATGTGGGTAGCACCTTACTCGCTAGTAGTGGTGTTAATCTACTATTGGAGAAGAAGCAGTTCTTGTCCTCAAGTTTCAATGAGAATGATCTTGGTAAAGCATCATTCGTTACAGGAATTGGAACTTACCGAGATAAGAAGAAATAAAGTATATATATGTGAATAAACCTGCGCCTGTTCCTATAGTCAAGGGTAATAGTTTTTGGAACTTTCAGTGTTCCAAGAATAAATGTGAGATCGATCAAATGGACGTCATATATGCTTCAGCTGTTGGAAGCTTATTGAATGCTTATAAGCAAGAACTTACCCTGACACAGGTTATGTATCCGTTATGTTTTTGGCAGAAGTCCAGTCCAGATATAGATCACTGGAATGGAGTTGAAAATGTTTTACAATTGTGCAAGGATTTATAGGCCTCATGGTGAGTAAGAAAGAAAAAGTACTCTCAAATAGTTGTGGGTACAAAAGTTAAATTTTGACGAGATGTTTAGTGAAACCCACATAGTAGCTAACACTCGTAGTTGAAGTTTTATTGTGGAAAAGCTCCAAAGAAACAGTTATGGTGTCATCAAAGATGCATACCCATGGTATAGCTTGTTATGAGGCTTAAGGACAGGCGAAATGGTTAAAAGAACTTACACCCGGAATTGATAATGGTATACAACAACAATAACCATTTAAGTAATTCGCTCCTATAACAACGGGTCAAGTGTGCTGCCAAACACATTGACATTAAAGTTGTACGTTGTGAAGGAGAAAGTCCGGAATCATACTAAAAATATTGAACATATAAGTAACAAGCAAATACTTACGGATCCACGTACAAAAGGCTTACCACCCAGTGTGTTTGAAGAACACACAGTCGACATGGGTTTATGGTATAGCATATGATTTCCGGACAACAAAGGGCCCAAAGTTAAAGAATCTGTTTCAGAACAGAGATGTGTATTGTAGCTATTAAGTCTATCGGCGATTGACCGTGACGATGAAGCATGCTCTATGCACTAATCTATAATGGAACAAATAAAAGTGAAAGGGATTAAAGTCAAAGTTTAAAGTTAAAGTATGAGTTGAGATCAAGGGGAAGAATGTTAGAATTGATCTCATCCGTCTTGACCCAACGGTCGAGACGGACCCCTTGACCGCGTCCTGATCGGGGACGTTCAGCCATCTAGTGGCTAGTGGGCCCCCGTCGCACAGTGCCTATAAAGAGGAGGTGGGGCAAACGGCTCTAGGTACGAGGTTCACCGCCGCCACAGTCCCACTGTCCTAACCCTAATCCGATCCAGAGGGTGGCACTGCCAGCGACGGGAAGCGCCACTGCCTCCACCACCGCCGGTCTCCACAGCTACACCAAACGTCGCTGCCATAGCGCAGATCATCACCGGTGAAGCAGCGAAAGCAGGGAGCTCCTCCAAACCCTCCGACGGTCAGATGCTCCTACATTTCCCTCTCTCTCTCTCTCTCTCCTTTCCCGAAAAAAGCTAAAGGTCTATTTGATTCAATTAGTAAAATAAACACCCACTGGATCTACACCTAGACGATCTCAAGAATATAACATTAGCTAGTTCATGCCGGTGTCGCATCTGAATTTGATACATCATCAATCGATTATCAGCAAACTTGGTCGATTTCTCTTCTTCGTTGCCCCGACTCCCCGAGGCCCCCGACCACATCGCCGTCTTACAGGTAGCATCTCCAGTTCTCCACCACATGTTCTGTGAGCTGCGAACATACTATTCTATCCTACTGTATAATTGTATATCCACAGTCCTTGTCGCATTCAACACCTCATCAGCTTATTCATTTCTTTACTTCTTATGTAGCTCAAGGATGGCACGCAACACTTACATTTTCACAGCTACAATTACCTCCAGATATATAGCAACCGAAAAGAAATTCCTCTGTTCCCTCGGTCAGTTGCGTGCTTTGTGCACGCTCCCTGCCTGCCATGAGAGGTGCATCGAGAGTGTTCTCAAGGTCAAGCTGAGAGTTTGGGTGAGGGTGCGGCTCCATGTCCGCTTTGCTTAGAGCCGGTGGCACCCTCCCCATCCCATCCTGGCGTCCTCTGCTTTGCCCCCACAAGACGATGTAAAGGCCAGTGATGACGCCTACCAAGCTGGACAGACAGCAAAGAAACACAAAAAGGAATCAGTTCTTGGCGTCATCAGTCCCAGATGCAAAAAAACGGTTTAGTCGCTCGATGAGAACGCCAAAGAACTGAAGGAACCATCAAGTATAGTGTATTCAGGTCTGTCTTTCAGAGAAGGAGAGAGCGTGCCTTCCGACGTGCAGCTGTTTCGTGGAGAATGGCGGCGGAGAGCGCGGTGGTGAGCACGGTGCAGAGCGGGGTGAACATGGCGGAGTAGAGAGGGCCCCTCACCGAGATGCACCACGACTGCAGGTAGAACACCACGCCCGACCCCAACACGCCCTGCACTCACGACGAGTCTCTGTTAGCCAACAAGTTCGATCTCATCTTCCGACTGCGTGGTTGTTTCTGAAACGGAGTGGAACTGACCGCGAAGACGTAGCAGGAGAGCTCGAAGAGCGAGTGGATCCTCCACGCGCTACGGTCCGGCAGCAGGAAGAGAGCCAGCACGGCGGACTGCAGGGTGGAGAGGAAGCAGGTCCAGGCCGACAGGCACAGAGGGTCCACGTACCGTTCGCAGATAGGACCCTGGAAACAAAATTACCATGCTTTGATCTGACCACTTGCTTCTTCTCTCATGTTCACTCTTTCTTGTGCTGCTAGTAAAATTCTGACGGTTGTGTAGTCTAGGCATGATGGTTGCATAGTGGATTGACCTGCAATACGAGCCACAAGGACCAGCAGGAGCTGCTGCCGACGAGGAAGAGCGCACCCATCACCCAGCTGTCGCTGCTGAACTCATGCAGAAGCATGAACGGGTCACTGACAAATTCCCTCGGCAGCTTCGGACCTTTGAAGAAGGCAATGGTGATAGCTCCTCCCACGCAGACAGCCGTGCCTAAGATCTTAGCCGTGCTACTTACTTCTCTGATGTTCACTTTTTCTTGCCTGTTGATGAATGTCATGCACGGATTGACACTAACATTAGTAAATGTAGCCAATATTTTTTTCCCGGCCTAGAAAAATACAGGCAGGGAAAAACGTATAGAATCCAAAGAAGTAAATGTGAGTTCCAAGCACGATTACAAAATGGAATGGTTATTCTAAGATGATAAGTTTAACAAAAGGCACAACTTCTATCTATTGTTTCAACCAGCCGGAATTCACTGTAGGCGCCTGGAATTCACTGTTCACACTCTCACAAATTCCTCCAGATTCTCCCAAATTCCTCCAAGCGAATAGGACGAATGGCAGCAGGAATTAACTAGAAACAAAAACACTCCCTTCTCTAATTAAAAATCAGTTATCCTAATGTGCTGAAATGGTAACATGAACATGTGGTGCACTATTGGAAAAGTTTAATAATGAACTAAA
The DNA here is from genome assembly GCF_019320115.1 of Miscanthus floridulus. Classification (NCBI taxonomy): domain Eukaryota; kingdom Viridiplantae; phylum Streptophyta; class Magnoliopsida; order Poales; family Poaceae; genus Miscanthus; species Miscanthus floridulus. The sequence goes on from NC_089583.1 coordinate 79,582,730, forward strand.
AATGTGTTTTGAAAGTCCATGGGTCTAATGGTGCACCATGACGAATTCAAGGGATGGTGGTGTATTTAACTCTTTTAAGAAAATGTGGCAAGTTGGTAATACATGCTAACCATCAATGAATTTAGCAGATTAAAAAATTAAAGTTGGTTTCCGTCATTATATGTTGAATTGAGGGAAAGTTATCTGTAATGGTTGGTCGATAGTAAAATGTCATAGTAAACCGATTGACTTGCAGTCTTGCACTAGAAAAGAAAAAGTGTAATCCTCCCTAAATGATAAAATTGTTAACAATAGGATGAACATATTTACTAGCAAAATCATCCGCAATTGCTTGAATCCCTATACATTCATTGAACAAATAGCTATATACTTTATTGAGATGGGTAACTAGCCTGACTCTCCTAAAAACTGTATATAAAAGTTTATCTCATAGCCAGGTCCTAGGGCTCATGTAGAAACTCAGATTTAAATTAACCTGGGACTTAGCTTTTGAAATGTCTATTAAAGGTCAGGGATGATTTTTTTGTGAGACATGGGGCTTTCAAAATAAAATGTGGCTCACAAACTAGATTTTAGAAAGATACATGTGTAGGTTCCACACTCCCTAACACGAAAATTTCCATCCCGTGCCGAGGGCACACGAGCAAGCCGGAAGGGTCCGCTCGATGGAGCTAGAGATCCATCTAGTTTCAACGTAGGGATGGTCGATCCTGCGCACTCCTCCCAAGACGTGTCAGTCAATTTGATCCTGCAATTGACAAGGAGAGAAAGTTTATCAGTAATTTAGGATGGAACGTGCCGGTGTTGCCGGACAGTCCCGAATGTGCGGCTCTGAGAGCCGATATGAAAGGAGATCGACTAAATAGTCGATTCCAGCATATTCATAAGAATAAATCAGTTAAAGCTCATGAGGTTGTGTAAGAAGAATCGGTTATCGTTCAGAATGAATATCATTATTTGGACAAATATCGGTCAATGGCAAAAAGATGTCAACAATGATTAAACTATGCTAAGCCAATGACTGCGAGTAACCGAACCCCTTTTACAAAAGAAACAACTCATCATCATTCAATCATTTAATAAAGATAAATCTAATGAACATATTAGATCTCATCTATCGCTATGACCAGTGGGGCATGAGGCAGAATCATGCAGGCCGTAAAAACAACAATAGACTCGACAACCCTAACTTATTACTAATATCAGTGGGGCATGAGGCAGAATCATGCAGGCCGTATACAATAATAAGATCATAGGGCTAACACATCTTTCAACCTATCCCTATTTCAACAATCTCGTGATGTGAACTGTTCGTGAAAGCGCTCGATATCGGCTAAAACAGCCGATTCAGGCATAGCACACAGTTAAGGTCATGCTCTCTCAGGAACAGATCTATCAAATAACGATCCCCACTCCACGGTGCTAACAGTGGGGTGTGAGGCAGAATCACACAGGCCGTGATAACGGGCCATGGAACAGTTTTCGCTAGCCAATAGATCTACTCAAGATCAGACATGCCTTAACCGCACGCTATGCCCGAACAAGATTGATCTAAAACAGCCGATAAAACATAACTCATCGTTTAAAGTGTAGATTAGTTCAGTTTAGATTAACAAACGATGGGTTAAACAAGATATAAGGCTGATCTAGATCAATCTCAATCGGACGAAGTGATATTGCTGTAATTAAATAAATAATGGAAGCAATAAGCGATATCGATAACTTAACGAATCTATCCGAAGGAACGCCACCCTTAGATAGAACAGATAACTTGACCTTAATCTAGTTCAAGCAGTGGAGGCCGACCGGATCGATGCAGCCTTACTTGAACTAGACAAGAATCGATAACTAACTTATACCAGAGTCGCAGTGGAGGTCGACCGGACCGATGCAGCCGTACGAATAAAAGTATAAGCAATGACGGTACTTACAGACAAGCAATGGAGGTCGACCGGATCGATGCAGCCGTACTTGCTGAAGAACTCGCCGAGATCTACTCTACTTCTACTCCTAAGGGGTGGCCAGAGCCAAAAAAAAAATTAAGTAACTTGTATTGAATTGATTTGTGTCTTTTACAATAGCCGGGATTTGATATTTATACCCGGAGCCTAAAAAACGAATCATACTCGAATATGACTCGGTACAATATTTGGTACGAAGAAAACATTCATATTTTAAGATAACTTAGACCATAATCTTTCTCCTTTTGTAGAGTCCGACATGTATCTTCCCGATGCCAATCATATCTCATTATCGTTATATGCTGACGTCATTTAAAGAGAACCGATCCCAGTATCGCATCCGAACCAGCTGATATCAATCATTATGCAATCGATTTCTTGATTGGCACATTCTTGGAAGCCTGCAAGTTCCTGCGCTCTTCTCCCAAATTTTATGCAAACAAAGAGCAATACTTCTCTAGGATGTATAACATAGTCATTATTCACATGTTATGGTGGAGAGTATCTTGAATCAAATGCTTCATGTCTTCTATCGAAGAGGTTAGTTGGGGACAAATTGACTACCTGACACAATCTAGTAGCCAAAATAATCAACATTCAGCTTTTCAATGAGAGAGATGTTTTTAACTAGGACCTGCATAATCACAGGCAATTATTAGTGCAGTCAATGTACTAGTATTTGATAAACCAAGGCACCCGTTTCACCAATGAGTTTATTGGGAAGTTGAAAATCCCTCTTAAGATAAAGATTTTCACGCGGTACACCCAACTACATATAATTTTAACAAAAGCGATTGAACTAGCATCTAAAAGTATTGTTTTTGTGATTGCGGTGAAACAATTAAACACCTCGTTTTTACCGACATTCAAAAGTGTTGTTTTTGTGATTGCAGTGAAACAATTAACCATCTAATTTTTGACTGTTAACAAGGTAATACTATTTGGATCATTGTGGGAGTTGTAGCTCTTATGTGGGAAATTCAGTGCTCAGGCACACTATTATTTTTTTAGATTTTTTTTGTAGGTTACTTTAAAGAGAACATATTGGCTGCGGTTTTAGGTGTTGCTGCCACGGACACAACAAAGATAGCCCATTTGGCAAACAAAACATTAGAAGTTGTCACTTTGGATATCTTCACCAATAATGGATGGCCAAGCAATTGTCATTGTTCGTTTGGCTTATAAGTCGTAATTTTTTAGCCAATGAATAATATTTTTCTCTCATAATAAATCAGCCAACACTACTTTCAGTCATGGCTTATCAGCCAAGCGAACAGGGCAAATAATAGACTTGGCTTATGATTTTCTTAAGTTTGTCTGTGCTTTTTTGCTTATTTTAATGATTCACAATTGAGTTGAAAATTGATTGTATGTAGCTACTGATGCTGGAACTATTCCTTAAACAACAATTTAGGAACAAGTAATTTTCCAATGGATATTAAAAAAAAAGGTTCCAAACTTCATCAACCACGATATTGGAACGATTGGAATATATGAAATAAGAAAAATATATAATTTCTTCTTCGTGATGAAAATGCAAGAAAAAAAACAAATTATAAGTTAGCCCATATATCTTGCTTTCTCTTATATTGAAAAATATAGACCCTTGACTTTTCTCTTCACTGCAAATTTGAGTATATATTAGACTGTCTTCAACAACCGTTACCCAAAATACAAGACACATTCCATGTTTGGGTAGCGTTATAGGCAAAGAATTAATACTCATTTTTTGTCTTCTCTAATAACAAGACCCAAAAGAAATCATTTCTGCAAATGAGTGTTCAGGAGAGATGATACTCAGATTTAGGTTATACCTCCCCTGACATCCAAAATGGGTCTTCCATATAGGTACTTTGTTGGAGTCTATAGGTATTCTGTTGGGAACCTATTTTGGATTTAGGTCTCCTGATGGGTCTCGTGTTGGAGACAACCTTATTGCAGTAAATTTGACAGTTTCTGTTTCCCTTTAGCAAATCAATCGACACATAAACAGAGCAACCTTCTTTCAAGTAAAGTGATTTATTTGTCTCAAGTAAGAAAAAATCTAGGACTGGAAGAAAGATGGGATCTCATGAAACATGTACAAATGGATGGGAAGGAACATTCAGGCATCAGGCATTTAGCTCTATTAGGTACTGACAAAGGTAGCTACAAGAGATCGAGACCAAACGGCACTGCAGACAGTGATCGGCTGATCGCAAAAGACAAAGAGACTATGCAATGAATGTGACGAGCTAGGTGACACGCCATCTCACGCCATCATGACTAATATAACAAGCAACTAGGCAGAACATTACCGCGCGCCTTGTGTTCGTTAGTGGCCTCTGGATCATTGGCAAGTCATTGTAAGTATCGGACAACTATCCCTAAAAAATAACCCATCGAACAATTTTTGTGCAAAAATACACATGGAACTACTGATACATAGTTAAAACTTATATACAAGCTGGCGTGTTTTCAGTTACTCACCCAACGGCTACTGCCATGACGAAGGTGGCCAGCGACGACGTCCCCAGGTGCAGCCCTTGGTAGCACAGGTTCTGATTCGCCGTAGCTCTGTTGCTCACAAGAAAAAGAAGGTGACAGTTGCCAAAAACAGAGGAAGCAAATTAAGTTCGAGGAGCAAGGTTTTGTTTAGAAATTAGCAAGAATTTATAGGTACCGTACCCAAACAAAGCCGCCAGAAACACCAAAGAGAGAGCTTTCATTCCCAGTCTCATCTCCTTCAGCCTCGCCCTATCCGTTCAGAAATTAAAAAATTACTGTACATCAGTGGTTGGGGGAAGAGAAAGAAGAACAGCATCACTGAACACTGGTCGATCAACTCGTACCGATTGGCGATGATGGCTACCGGGGCAAGGATGAGGGTGGCGACGGCCTGCCTGTAGACGACGAAGACCATGGGGCTCATGCCCCGCCCGAACGCTGCCTTGACCCACAGCGTCTTGGCCGCGAAGATGCACTGCGTCGCCACCATGGCCGCGCACGGCTTGTAGCCATCCGCACCCGCACGGTTGCCGCCGTCGGCCATGTTGGGCCTGGCACTGGAGTGTGTCTGTGTGTGCGCACGTGCGCTGGAGCCTGGAGACTGGAGAGAGAGAGGAGGTGGCCGTCGGAAGTCAGAACCAAAGGCTTTGAATGCGCCTGGAGCCTGGAGGTAGAGGGGATCAGGGGAGTCATAGTGAACGTTTGGCCCCGTACAGTGGGCGGATAGCCGTGCACCGCCCACCATTAAGACGTCTGGAAGGCTAGATGTATGGCATAAATTGTCAGATTCATCTCTAATCTTTAACTAGGCCCAACGGTCTAGTTGGGTTTTTGATCCGCGCCTTGATCGGGGGCGCCCAGCCCACTATGGCTGGAGGGCTCCTGTCACACTGCGCTATATATAGAGGTGGGGCCGGCAGCTCTGATTGCGAGGTTTACCGTGAGCCGAGCTCCCCACCGAAACCTAAACCCTAATCCCAATCAGAGAGGGACGCAGCCAGTGACGGAAAGCCACCAGCCGCGCTTCCTAGCTCCACCGACGTCGACGACTTCATTGACCTCTCTCCGAACGTTACTGCCCGTGTGCAGACTTCACCGACGAACGAGATGGCGGCTTATGGACTATCTCCCTCTGCGGTGTCAGGTTCGACACGTTCTTCTTCTATTCCTCTTTGTCTCTCTACTCTCGATATCGTATTCATAGTAAAGAGAACCCGCTAGATCTAACCCTAGATGATCTTTTCGATCTCAACACAAATAACTATCGTATGCGTCAGTAGTCTAAAAAATCAAATCCTCGTGGAAGCTCGTCTCCCCACACCGCCCTCATGCGACGCGGCTTCAGGTCACCATGCAGCCATCCGATCGTCCCAATCCGCTGCATGCCGCCTCAATCCCGTGCCACTGCCCACTCCGACGAGCCACCGTCGCCCTCCCCGCGGCGCCCCCATCACCCCGGTGCCTCCGTCTCCTGCGGGGAGGAGTCCTTCGCATGAGGTACGCTGCCAACTGCCCCACCGACTGCACCTACCGCCGGACCCGATCGCCGACGCCTCGCCCTCTACCTCCAAGCTCCATGCGTGTGCTCGGTGAGTGCAGCGGCACCTCCATCCCCCGCCGTGTCGTCGTTCTCCGTCCTTCGTCGCGCCTAGGCCAGGCAACAAGGAGAGGGGGCGTCACTGGCCAAGCCTAGGCGCGGCGTAGGCGCAACTGGCCGCTGCCAGGCCTCATCACCATCCTCGATTGCTGGCTAGCCGGAATTGGCCGTCCCCTGCTCTGCGCTGCGTCGTACGGAAGAAGGTTGAAAAACGCATGTTACAAGCGTCTGTTTCAAGTTTTTCAAATGTTTCAGAGGTATGTTGCAAGTGTTTCATACGGATATAGCAAAAGTCGATCGGGATGTTGCACATATTGCAATGGTTGTACACGTATGTTGCAAGCTCCTGTTCTCAATGTTTCATCTGTTTTTTCCCACATATGTTGCAAGTGTGTTTATCTGGATGTTGCATATGTTTTCACACATAATGCAAATGTTTTATCTGGATGTTGCGTATGTTTACAATGGTTTCAAGTGTTTTTACAAGTATTTTCAGACGCATATTTTAAATGTTTCATTTGCTTCTAGACGTATGTTGCAATTGTTGCATCTAGATGTTTTAAAACTAGATCGAGTCGGGGCGGTCCCCACTGGGTGAGCGGGCCCCACGTGTTTGCGGGCGGGTGCAGCAGGTGAGACGTGGGTCGGTAGGTGTAGAACTCACGGCAAGAGGTAGACGCACGAGTGTCCAGACGGGAGGCTAGCGTCCGGACGCTGGGTACGCCATCTTCCAAAGTTGGTTTAATATATGGGCCTGGTTATGTCCATCTCATTCTATTGGCACAATCTTTGCGTCTTGGACCTGGCCCGATGAGACCTTTTTTTAGGACTGTGAAGCGGCGGCATGTGGGCCATGTAGTCGCAGCAGGCCCAGACCCGGCCAGCCCACAAGCTAGAGAGTTGGAGAATGGAGACGACGGCGAGCGGACCGGAGACCGGACTGGAGTTGGAGACGACGACGTTGGACGCCTGGACGGGGACGCCGCGTCGGCGGCGGCGGGGGTTTGCCGCGTTGATTAACAAAATCGTACGGATAATACGCATCGGCAGCACGGAGATCAAGCCAAACTCGACCAGCCGACCATTTGAAACTGCTATTGTACATGACAAAAATGGGACGGCACTGAGCATAACGAACACTGATGAGCAAAATCACTTCTCCGTTGGATCGCCGCCCGCCAGGAGGGGCTCGGCGATGCCATCGCCGACGTCGACCGTCGAGTCCGACCGCGCTGACGTCTTCTCCAAATCATCCGAGTGCTGCTCTGGCTCCATCCCGCCGCACCTCTTGCCGTCGCCCGCTTTGCCCCAAAGCACCACGTACAGCCCCGCGATGACGGCGATCGCGCCCAGCAAGCTGATCGATCATCGGTCAGCCACAAAAGATCGATGTCATGTCTCGTCAAAAACTCACAACTCCAAGCAGCGTCACCGTACGAATTGAACCTTGCATCACATTACGATTACGAACCTGCCGACGTGCAGCTCTTCCCGGAGGACGGCGGCGGCGAACACGGTGGTGATCACGGTGCAGAGCGGGTTGAACATGGCGGAGTAGAGCGGGCCCCTCACCGAGATGCTCCACGACTGCAGGTAGAACGTGACGCCTGACCCGAACACCCCCTGCATTGCATCGCCACGGCATCGATCACCTCCAAGGTTCCTCCTCTCCGACGGCAGAGGAAGCAATATAACACGAGTCACGGCGACGGATCATGGATGCATCATATCGTTGACAGTTACCGAGAAGAGGCAGCAGGAGAGATCGAAGAGCGAGTGGATCCTCCAGGCGCCCGGGTCCGGCAGGAGGAAGGCGACGAGCAGCGCGGACTGCAGCGTGGACAGGAGGCACATCCACGCCGACAGCGCCAGCGGGTCCACGTACGACTTGCAGATGGGCACCTGCAGGATGAGCCAGAGCGACCAGCAGGAGCTGCTGCCCACCAGGAAGAGCGCGCCCGTCACCCACCTGCTGCCGCCTGCCGCCGGCGAGTACTGGAGGAGGAGAGCGTGCAGGTCGCCCAGCAGCAGCTTCGGGCCCTTGAAGAAGGCCATGGCCATGGCGCCGCTTACGCAGACGGCCGTGCCCAAGATCTTGGCCAGGCTCCTCGGCCTCCTCACGTCCACCCTCTCTAGCCTGTTGTTGATTGAGGGAATCAGATGGATGGAGGCATGAGCAGATGCTACCGCGGTACCCAGATGAGAGGCGTCAAAAAAATATGGACGGAGGCATCACATCACACGACAGTATCAGCAAATTCACATTCTGTACTACGTAACTAAGTGGCGAAGCCAGCTCAAAACTAACCTGTGCACTCTCTATCAAATATCAAGGAATCTATACAATTACAAAGAAAATATATGGAAAAGATGAGGTAGACATCAGTAATTTTTGGTTTTACCGTGGTGCACGGGCACCAGGAAAAGCGGCTTAACTCTTGCCCATTCACGAGGGTACCGTAACAGATCTAATGGAAGACGATCAATAATGGAACGACTGGCATATTCTGGAAGCTAGAGGACGTCACGAAAAAGTGCATGAACCTTCTAATCATTTTGTCTTATTACTTAAAACTATATAGCAAGGCGGTACATGAGAAGGTATATGTGTTCTGCATGAACAGGAACATTCTGAATGCTGACAAAGAGTCAGACTGTCAGAATAAGTCTGTATGACCTGGATCTTGATTCTTTTGGAACAGAAAATTCATAGAAACCCAACGAGGCAACCCGTCGCTTGTTATGCCCGAGCCCCAGCCCTGAATTTGATTCTGTTTCGCATAAAAAAGAGATGTATGTATTAGCCAATCTGTAATTCGGTGTTCACAACTTCTCAAATGCTTCCTTTTGAGATCATGTAAGTTTATTGTCGATTCATGGGATTCATGTGGCCACCGTGCCCCCTGGTTCCGAGCAGCGGCGGAGCGTGGCATCAAACAAAGGAGGGGCTAATTCATCTTGCCTCTAACTTCTGGCTACTACAGTCTACCTATGTTCTTAGTTAAATATTTTTCTTCTCTCTATCGCATGAAACAATGAATGCATTCACAGGAATAACAGTGGAGCATAGTCAAGCAAGGGGGGCCGATGCCCAGTTTGGCCTCCACGAGGCTCCGCCACGGATTCCGAGGTTGCACGTATTAATATTTATGATATATAATTGGTATCATTGGAAAGATCTTTGAATTTAGTTTTTTAATAAATTTATTTAAAGATACAAATGTTGCACGTATTTTTTATAAATCAAGTCAAACTTGTGGCACGGAAACCAAAAGCGACAGATAATTTAAGACAGAGAGAGTATATAACTATAATACTTCCTCTAGCCCAATTCCATCTTCTAAATTACACTTTGAACATTTAACTTTCCTATATTAGTATTATTTTTTATTATTAGATAGTGAATTTCATTACAGATCTAATAGTATCAAGTTTGTATTACAATAAGTAAAAGCTGTTAGTCAAATTATTGTTAAAGAATTATAATGTTTGATTTTCGGTCTACACAAAACGCCTTATAAATTGTACCGCAGGTGAATGAGGTGGCGCGTTGGTCCAGGACACCCAACTAATTCAGTACTATGCCATATTATTAGAAGACAGTGGAGCAGAGAAACAGTGCTCCACTAATTTGCTGATGAAACGGGTTCTCCCTTCTCTGTCAGAGGTACTCACCCGACTGATGCAGCCATGACGAAGGTGATGGCGGGTATCAAGTTGGTCATGGCCGTTGCCATCGACGACGAGCCCAGATTCACCCCTTGGTAGTACAAACACTGGTTCACTGTTGCCCTGTCGCATGCATAGAGCAAAACTTGATGGCAGAACTAACTCACAAATAAGAATCTGAAGAGGTTTCCCTCTAATTAAGCTGTAGGTAAACCAAAACAATATTGATGTGAATCGGCGATACGGGCTTCTTCTGTGACCGATCTTCCGTGCGTTAGTATTGTCATTGCATACCCGACAAGAGACGCGACGAAGACCAAGGAGAAGCCTGTCAATCCAAGGCGGCCCATCATCTCCTTCATCTTCCTCCTGCATGCAGCAGATCACGGAGCCATGACGGGCGGCAACATGAACCAGGTGACGAGAGATCATCCAGCTGGCGCGCGTATTGAATTTCTATGCGATCGAATGATATATCGAAGTTGTCAAGATACCAGGAACGACATGCACCTGTTGGCCGCGATGACGACGGGGACGAGCACAATGGTGGCAACGGCCTGCCTGTAGACGACGAAGACCAGGGGGCTCATGCCGCCGGTGAACGCTGCCTTGGACCACAGCGCCAGAGCCGCGTAGATGCACTGCGTCACCACCATGGCCGCACACGGTTTGTACTCCTCCATGGCGTCTGCAGTTGCTGCAGACTTGCAGAGCCTGCCGCCGGTTGTTTTGGCTTACTACTGGCTCGATCTCGCACGCAACTCAAATGCACGAGGTAGGCAGGCAGCAGCTCATATATAGCTAGGCGATGGAGTAGTAGCAGACTGGCACACGGTAGAGAGGGAGACCAGAGTGGTTGTTACTACTCCTACCGCCCTACGTACGTGGTATAGGAGACTAGGTGTAGTAGCTCGCACCTCGCAGGCACCTTCATCTGCATGTGCTCCTCACAGGGCACCGTTGGACGTGTCTGCTGTCATGAGCATCGGTGGCTAGTGGCTACATGGTTCTACATGTGCTCATATGGTAGCTAGCTATAGCAGACTTATGGAAGAAATTCGAAGGTTATATGGTGTTCACGCTTCACAGAATCACAGTACCCTATTTAGGGACCTCGACCAGAACATTAGTACAAGTATCTTTCCAAAAAAACCCTGTCAATGTCGACTCAGGTCTTTCAAATTCATACTTATAAATAGTACACTAATAACTAGGACCTAGTTTTCGAAATCAACACTGATGTTTCAAATTACATGTTGTATTAGCTTTGTTCTAATAATAAGTTAAATATTGTTATCTTTGACCATGAAATTCCAAGAAATTCATATAGCTCCACAATAATGTGAATTATATATTATGAAATTATGTCTCATAGTGAATCTAAAAAATATAAATCATATGTTGTTAACCTATACAGCTTTTTAAAATTGATAAAAATAGAAACAATGTTTAACCGAGGGCAAACTAATACGACATGTAATTTAAGAGTAGTATACTAATAATTAGGATCGGTTAAAGCAAAAGTGGTAAAAAAATGTGACCACATAAATTATTTTGTGGGACTGACAATGGGTGGGACGTTTTCCATGTCAACATAGCCACCTACATGGCTTTTCACCAAATATGTTTCTAGAAAGTTTTTATCAATAATTTGGATATCTATAGGTGGCGATCTAGTCTTAGAATTGAATGTCACTAGAATATGCTCAAATTTTTTTCTTAAGTTGTGTGGCTATCACTTAGTGAGAGGCTGGGAGGTTGTTCCAAGGCCACGTATCAACTCGATGTGCTGATCTTGGGATGAAATAAAATCTTTCTTTTCCAAAAAAAAAATTATTCGGATATCTAAATTGTTTCAAATGGAGAAGTTATATGGACAGTCAAGTAGACAACACTCTCCTAAAACTAAAAGTTGACCTTGTTATGAAAACAATAAAAAATTCAAAGCTTTTATAAGTTCTCTTGAATTAAAAACCTTCAGTTAAATGTGTACCAAACCCTCTCAAACTATCCTCATATATGATTTTTTAAAGTTATGCGTGGCATACGTAGGCCATTGTAATGGATATCTAACACCACTATATATTAGCCTCTTATATCCAACCTAATTATTTAGATATTACATGACAAAATTCTTGGATATTTCAACTCAAACACGGACAGTTCACTTATAACTCAACACTCTCTCATGTGCAAGCTTCCTCAAGATTTAACATAGAAATATGATCTAAGCTCAAGACATTTGATCATGATACCATATTGAGTTTCATGCACAGTATATACTTCAATGATGTATATATATTGTTCCTTTTGGTGTCAATAAGAGGGTGTTTGGTCTGCGATCACACCCCGCCACGCCGCAGATGCGGCGAGCCACAAAAGACGGAGCCTCCGTTTGGTTGGCGAGTGAAACGAGGCTGCCACAGAAACATAGAGAACAAATCCTGCCACATACTGTGGCGCCAGAAAACATCACTGCAACTACGGCAGCCACAACCTACCGCACTCTGGACGTGGCGGACAGTGGCATGTATCGAAACACGCTCTAACTCATGGTGGTGATGTTGGCTACTATATTCAATATATTATCGGTTCCTCATTATTTTTTCTCTATTATTTCTCAACCAAGCAGCGGCATATGGACAGGGTTGTTTGTGGTAAATCCGACATTGGTATGGATCAAGCGCCTCAGGCAACATTGGATGACATCTTGGTAGATTGGACCAACAGTGATGGCTTGTGGGTGGTTGTGGTGTGGAATCATGGATGCATGGTGCTAGTGGTCTAGTGGGGTGTCACATAAAGTAGGACAATCATGCAAGTGACAGGGTTCATAGGGTAGTGATAGTGATGCAGCAAGAAGGCAACTGGCAATTCGTATGGTCACCACAGAGGCTTATAGAGTCAAACGCCTAATGCTGTTTCTGCAGGGTGAAGGCAAGTCTAAGAGCATCTCCATTTTTTTAAAAAAGTCACCCTCTAAATTTGTATTTGAGAGTCATTATAATAAAAAAGATCATTTATATCTTTCCATCCTCCAATAATTTCTCTATATATTGTAAAATACTTTTGAGAGCCAGCTCCGCTCTATATCTTTGACGAGCGAGAAACCAAGAATAGCGGATGGGAATATTTAAAGATCAGATCTAGTTGAAGAGCCTTTTTTCAACAAAATCTCTATTTCTATGAAATATCAATATGCATGAAAGGATATAAAAAGACTCCTGGAGTTGTTCTGATAGCCCCAAGGTTTCTTTGGAACTACAATTGTTTGTGGAGATAGATGTGTATATGACGATAACCATTCATATGTAGGCTTGTATGGAGTGAAGCTAGACTAACGGTGTTCTGATCTCCTCGTATATAAGTCAAATCAAAGCTTGTTGATGATAGGCCCTAATAAGTCTTGGGCAGTAATAAAGTTATTTCACAAAACAATCACCGATGGTAATATATGGCATATATCAGTGGTCAAAATCATGTTTCGGGTACCATATCAACATCTGAAACGAATCTCTTCTGTAATTAGAAATAAGAAAGTGGCAGGGGGATGGGCACATTTGCTAACACCGTATGTAAACCAATTTCCCTTTCCTGGGGGCCGGCGGAGAAGCTGCGACAGCGATTGCGAGGAGCCAGATCGATCGAGTGTTCCAGAAAGCCTAACAATGCTATAACTAGAAAAACTGGCACGGCGTTGCCGTGCCCCCACCTGAATAGGCCAGTTCCATCGTTGCAGAACTTCATATACTTGCAGAACAACAAAGGACTGTGCTGCTTAGCGAAATCGTGCATAGATACATGTACAACAAAAGAGATGCAAAATAATGCATGGTGATTTTATACAGCAAGCAACTGTTGCCATCCGGAGATTACTCTTTCTTCTACTGCTATGTATCTGATTTTGACATTGCAGCTGCTATTAAGATAAAGTCAAATGACTGAACCAAAAGAGTGTAGATAGTGCTGATACTCTAGAATATGTTTTTTACTTTATTACCTAGTTCCTTCGATGCTTGCCTTGTCCTGTGATCGGGTTAGCTTTTGTCTGAAGAGTAGCGTCATTATCATATTTTTATACTCATTATAATATCTTGGTGCAATCTCTATAACTCAAGAGATATATGTAGATTATAGATTACAGCCCGATGAGGCAAAGGATCAAGACACTGAAGCAAATCTGCACTACATTATTATAACAAGCTGTTCGGCTAGATTTGTTGTGAGAGGAAAATACTATTCCGTGGCTGATAAGTTCAAGCGAACATGGTGTTAGTCTGAGAATTTAGTTGTTATACTGCAATTAGTATCGCATAGCTAAAACATATAGTAACATTATATAAATAACGAGCTGGTAGGCAGAATTGTGCTCCAACAAAGGCTTGAAATTAGGCACGTTGTGTTTAGCAAGGTAAAATCAGAGTGACTTGGTATGATTGTCATGTTCGAGAGAAAAAAACTTTGTATGATTGTGCTAGGATTTTCAGTAATCTCATGTGTTTAGATAATATAAGGTAAATGCATATTGAAACATGAACATTTTATTTAGGGAGAGTTTCACAGAAGCCTTTACTTTGGTAGACTGTATCGGTCAACTGAAGTTGCTTCACCTTCATAGTCTTTTAAAACTATAGGGTCACTTTAAAGTGACAGACAATGGAGGTAGTAGCAGATTGTACACTTATGGATCATCATCATATGAACTGCACATGATTCTGGCCTTGTTAATACAGAGAGAGTAGGAATTTCTTGGTAATAGCCAACAATATAAATTGCAGAGGAGGTAGCCGCTTGTATGCCTAAAAATGGACACAACTCTACGTTAAATTTAATAAAAAAATATTAGATTGGATGTTTGTTTTACCAAACGAGGTTATCTATTTTCTTTCAAATTTGGAGGTATCACTTAAATTCATATATTCATTCTTCTTATTACAAAAGATATGCAACTATGTTTCTTCTTAGAGACTATTATACCGCAAAGCAACACAAAAGAAACTTCTTGAAGTACAAGGAAAATTACAATTTTCTTTACGACGAATGAACAAATAAAGTAAATATTTTGCAAAATTATTGTAGTTATCTCTGTTTTAAATTAGAGCTTCGGGCTTCTATTAAAATATGGTAAACATTTACGCTGTAAATATGGGAAAGGAGAGTATAAAATTTCCTTTATTTTGAGCTGAAACTTTCATCCCAATTACTGGAAATTTTCATAAATACTTATATGGAAAGATTAGTTCTATGATGTAGTTATAAAGCTAAGCTATTCTTCTCACATACTCATAAACTTTTAATATGCTGCTCACATAATTTCCTTGACTTATTTTTTAATATGATGTTTAGACCTCATGATGTTGGCTTATCTCTTTATATGATGCTTAAACCTCAACATACATCATGCTGTATTATCT